>NW_026886531.1:0-78381 GCF_032173495.1 Musca vetustissima | reverse complement strand
AAAAGCTAGGCAAGCTGGATATAAAAATATATAATGATGAGGGGTCTACGGGGAATATTTCGAGGTGTTGCAAACGGAATTATTACATTTTATGGCGGAGAGTATACAAAATTAGCATGAAAACTACTGCCCAAGGCATTTCAGTGACCTAAACATTTCAATTTAGATGGACCAATTTAATTTTAGCTTGAAACTGAACAAACCAAAAGTGGTGGACAATGCAGAAAAGTCTAGCATGGATGGCAACTCTATTTACGGTATACCGCCCAATATATGTCAAAAAATGAAGCCGACCATATGATACCCTACACAACTATCACTGAAGTTTAACCTTTTGCGGATCTATATTCCGAGCCTGGGCAATATTTTGGGATATTAGAAGTTAACAACTGATCTTTCTCACGCTGAACATTTAAATAGTAAGTTTAAAATTTTCTAGTTTTACGCACAATTGTCTTGGTTCACTTGACCCCCTAAACAAGGACCTAATGATGGGTCAATGTTTAGGGGGTCAAAACAGCCATTCTCAATAAAATACCAAATCTCCTCTAAAAACTTGACAAAAATATATATTTTCGGTCCATTTCATCCCATATATCATCATTACCTTGACCCCAACCGGAATTTCATGTAGAATTAAATAACCTTATATGTCCCCATTCTAGTGTGGTATTGGGTTACTAAATAATATCGGATTACGTAGACGCCTCCCACATCCGAGTAGTAGATTACTAAAATTGGTATCAATTTAAAGGTTACCAGCTTCTCTTGGATATAATATCTACGTTTCCGTATAGGAGTCGTTTTTATACCCTACACAACTATGTTGTCGGGGTATTATGTCTTTGTGCATATGTTTGTAACAGGCAAAAGGAAACGAGATAGACACATGGTTACTTTTGAGAATATGCATAGAATCACATTCTAAGTCGATTTATGCATGTCCGTCCGTCCGTCTGTCTGTCGATGTTAAATTGTAAACAAAGTACAGGTCGCATTTATAATCCGAATTGGATGAAATTTGGCAAAGGTCACTTATTTGGCCCAAGGACGAACCCTATTGAATTTGGGAAAAATCGGTTCAGATTTAGATATAGCTCCTATATATATTTTCTTCCGATTTAATGTAAATGGTCCCTATATATCATTCAATTTGCACGAAATTTGGTACAGCGTAATGAATTAGGTATAGAATGATGTGTGCAAAGTTTCGTGAAAATCGGTTCAAATTTGGATATAGCTCCCATATATATTTTCGTCCGATTTAAGGTAAATGGTGTACCAAAGTCCCTATATATCTTTCGATTTGCACGAAATTTGGCACAGCGTAATGAATTAGGTCTAGAATGATGTGTGTTAAGTTTCGTGAAAATCCGTTCAGATTTGGATATAGCTCCCATATATATTTTCGTCCGATTTAAGGTAAACTGTGTACCAAATCTCTATATATACTTCGATTTGCACGAAATTTGGCATAGAGTACTGAATTAAGTTTAGAACGATGTGTGTTAAATTTTGTAAAAATCGGTTCAGATTTAGATATAGCTCCCATATATATTTTCGTCCAATTTTAGGTAAATAGTGCACCAAAGTCCCTTTATATGATTCGATTTGCACAAAATTTGGCTTAGCGTACTAAATTGAGTCTAGAATGATGAGTTTCGGGAAAATCGGTCGAGATTTCGATATAGCTCCCATATATATGTTCGTCCGATTTTATGTAAATGATGCACCAAACTCCCTATATATCCTTCGAATTGCACGAAATTTGGCACAGCGTACTGAATGAAGTCTAAAGAGGTGTGTGTAAAATTTCGTGGATATCGGTTCAGATTTATATATAGCTCCCACATATAGATTATATTTTTAACAATTCGGCGTACCGAATAGCGTGTATCAAATTTGCTATAAATCGTTTTCCATAAATTTTACCCATGTTACGCAAGCGGCTCTAAATCTGTTCGAATGAAATTAAAGGTTGGATAGGTTGGAGAAAGAGGGAACATAGACATGCAATGGTAGGATACATATGTACAATATACCCAAAGTGGTGAAGGGTATCATATAGTCGGCCCGACTTTACTACTTTCCTTACTGGTTTGAAAATGGTTTAAGTCTATTTTTTCTTATATTGGAGTATTTAAAGGTTTGGTTTTGATTTGTTTCAAAAATATTGTAAATTGGTAATAATTTTGTTTTGTGAATGTTCCTTTACATCGAATTTTATTAATTTGCATTTAAATACAGTTCGCTTAGAAGCACTTAACCTTAACATGAATATATACTTATATTGAAATATTTATTGGCAATATCCTAGAAGTAATATAAAAGGGTATTTTGTAAAACAACACTTTTTAATCTATAAAAATAAAAAAATCTGTAATGCCAACACCAAACAACTTCTTGGCTGAAGCTAAACTTTTTTACGCTTCATTTTCTATGGAAAATTTTTTCGATGAAAATAAAAAAACCAACAACAACAATATACCGAAAAATACAAGAAAAAGAAACACATCCAAGAATTTTATTGATTTCTCAAAAAGTTCGGTAAAACATACAACCACCCCCAGCAAATGCCGATTTGTTGAAGATACCACAGACACCTACAACAACAACTGCAGCAGTAACATCAATGATTTTCGTAATTAAAAATCTTTAGATTGGCATAAAAGTTTAGAGGAAGAAATGCGAAAAAAATGTTACCAGCAGTTATCTTCCATCCCGCCTTCTTTGCCTGACTTCTGAGATTTGTGTGGCGGAACAATGAACTAAACTCCCCTTTACAAAAAAAAAAAAAAAAAAAAAAAAAAAAAAAAAAAAAGTTTGACCAAGAAATCGAGAACAAGCTGAAACCACTTTGGGAATCTTCAAGAAATTAAGCAGGAATAAGTTTTGGATTTTGTTTCTGCTTCTTTTTCAGGTTTATGGTTTTCCCTTTCACCCCATTTTTTGTTCAAGGTTTTCTCGATCGACCAAAGAGCAGTTAATTTTCTATAAAACATAAATTATACAACAAAAGCAAAAAAGGGCTGATAAAAAAAAATTAAAAATAAAAAGGAACATTTTGTAAAAAGGAAAATTATTAAATATCTTTGGAAAACAAAAACAACAAGGATGCAGTCAAAATGTTGGCAAGGCACAGCATAGGGGACACAAGAGAAAAAATCTACAAAACTTTCAACAAGTTTTATGCTTGGTTTTATTATTCGCGTTTTCCCAGTAATGGGTTAAAGGCAGTCGAATCACCATCGTCATCATCATCATCTATAGAATGTGAGGAACAAAATCTTTGAAAACTGATTGCAGTGAAATGAGGACAAATATTTGCTGTAGTACTTTTTTGCGATGGTTCGCCGTCATTGCACACTAAAGCTGCAGAAAGTGATAAAGTGAGAAAATTAATCACAGACAGTTTACATTAAATGACACTGACTGCAGCAAGAAGTGTTCACAGCAACAACAACAACATCTACAACAAAAGCGATATAAGCTCTTAGTTCGTCTTAGAGCCAGGCGCTGGCACTGTCATTTCCATGTAACAAAAATGTTTGCAGACTAAAAAGTTTTAATGTAAAAAATTGATTTTTTAATACTTTCATATTTTAGTTATTCGTAAAAAGAGTTACGATGGCATAACATCATTTCGATTTAAGTAAACGTTTTGTATCGTGGCGTAATATGATTGATGTTAATTGATTGGGAAATATAAATAGTTACATTTGTAACAAAATTGTATTTAATGATGGTATAACAAGTAAAACGATGGCTGTATTTGGCTCGTCTTCGAAGACCCACACGATCGATACATAAAAAATATCGAATTATAGACATTTCCAATTTCCAAATTGGGGGTAGGATCTTCAAAATCCCAAAAATTAACTGGGACCTTTATATAAACCTCTCAGAAGGTGTTTGTGCTCTGAAACTTCGTCTTAATTATTGACGTATTTGTAGAAAATGAGGCTTGAGTGGATTTCCGATCCGAAAATTTGGAGATGTCGTATAATGGAACGTAGCTACATCAGCATAGAATTTTACTCTGATCAATGGATGATAAATTATCCACAATCGGATGTGAACCTCATCTTGGTATTTGTATATATTTATTATAAGTCCTAATTACTACTTTAATCATATTGAATACTCTAGCTTAGTCTCAAAATTTTTGCATGAAAGACAGTTTCTGGCCACAGAAGATCCCTGTTTTTTCTAGTAATAATCGGTTACCACTCAGGGGAGGAAATGGACCAAAAACATTATTTTTGTCTGTTTTTCTGACCCGAGCGAAATTTTACACGGTGAAGGGGATCTGGCTAACGAATAAGCATGGCGGTTTTCATCTTTGGGTACACAGTGGGTACAATTCTTCCTACCAAAAATTATTAATATCTGTCCTCTTGTTGATAAAACTCCTACATAATGAAACCCTGGTGATCGCTCTTGGGGCAAGTTATTTCGGGATAGGAAGGCATGTGTCGTGGGAGCCAGTGCTTCGGTCTGGAGTGATGTGCAGCGTGGTTGCCCACAGGGTTCCATTTGTGGATCCCCTGTTGCGGGAGCTAGCTGCCTCCTTCAAGGTCTGTGCGTATGCGGATGACTTGCTCATCATGGTTGAAGGGGATAGTCGCCTTGAACTGGAAAATCGTGGTGAGCAAGCTATGCAGATTGTGCAGGCTTGGAGTGACCGAGTTGGAGTGGAGGTGGCTGCCGAGAAGACGGTGCTGATGCTGCTGAAAGGCAGATTGGCACGCAGTCGTCCTCCCTGCATTCGAGCTGGTGAACGCGGCATAAGGTATTCGTGTACTGTTAAGTATCTCGGAATTACGGCGTCAGAGCGTTTGAATTTTCTTCCACACTTCGATCGGTTGAAAGAGAAGCTGACAACGGTCGTTGGGACCATCAGGCGTGTTTTGCGGACTGATTGGGGCTTGAGTAGGCGTTCTGTGCGTATCATATATGGTGGGCTTTATGTTGCCTGCGCAACTTATGGTGCACCCATATGGTACAGAACTGCCTCTTCTGTCTTTGGGCAGAAGAAGCTCCTTTCGTGTCAGTGGGTCGTCATGTTAGCGTGCTTGCCAGTGTGTCGCACTGTTTCAACAGAGGCGTTGCAGGTGCTGCTTGGCGCCGCGCCGCTTGATCTTGAAGTGAGATGTAGGGCTATCATGTATAAATTTAAGCGTGGTTTGCAGTTGGATGAGGATGATTGGCTCAGGCCTTCTGATTTGGTGGATGGGGAGAGTAGGCGGTACAGCACTATCCTTCGGGATTGTGTTGTTGATAGGTGGACGAACAGTGACAAAGGGAGGGGACAGTGACAAAGGGGCTAGACTTTCGCTTCGGCTTAAGTACTGGTTTCTTACTGACGGGGCATGTCTCTCTCAATGATTTTCTGTATAAGAAAGGCCTTGGCCAGACGGATTTATGTGGGTGCGGGATGACTGAGGACTGGAAGCATATACTGACGGAATGCTGTTACTATGATGACATTAGAGATTTAGGAAGTATGGGTATGGGCGGGGTGGGATTTCAGTAGGGCTCTTGAAGACGATCGTACCTTTAGTTGTTTAAGTAGTTTTGCTCGTGAATCATTTAGGAGAAGGACAGTAGTTAGCGGAGTTGGTCCTCGTGCATAGCCCCCTTGCAGTTGGGTTTGGGCGGTTGCACCGGGTGGTGGTGGGTTGGTGCGCCGGTTGGCGGTGGTGCGTTTGTTGGTGGAGAGCTGCGGTTGTTGTGGCTGCTGTCGTTCCGCATCGTGGGAGGTTCGCGGTGTCTCTACTTCGCGGAAGTCACTTCTGCGGTTGTAGACGTCGTGTAGGCCGCCCGTGAGGGCAGTTTCGTTGATTGTTTGTCTTGTGATGTCCGATGCCGTGGTCCTTGGGCCCTTTGTGCAGTCCGTGAGGACAGCATGTTAATTGTTTGTGTTGTGTGCATTTGTTCATCGTCTCCACTGCCTGTGGCAAGGTCTACCTTGTCACTTGCGGTTATTTGCTGCTGTTGCTGTTGTTATTTTGTTTTGGGATACCAGCCCGGACTTGTGTTAACTAGGAGAGGCTTCGGTCTCGAGCCTGAGCGGAGGTTTTCCGTACCGCGGGTGTCAGCTGCCCCTGGATCGGTCGATCCAGCCTAACAATTGGTGTGGCCCCCTGGGGAGCTTCGCGGGGGTTGTGGTTTCGCCCCTCATCAAGGGGGAGGCTGGGGCGCTGGTGGGCGCATATCCGCCTGTGGCTCAGCCACTGCGAGGTAGGCCTATGGGCAGGTACTCGCACAAAACACTTCAAGATAATGAAACCCTATTGTTTGGTATTTTGAAAATTTCTGTTTTTTATAGGCCCCAGCCCAATTGTCCAACCTGCGAGTCTGCAGTCATAAACCTACATCTACCACAATTCACTAACCTCAAAATGGGATTTACTTTACTTTTTAAATATAATATATCCCACTTTCTTCTCTTTCATAACTTTTGCCATACAATGAATTGCCAATGATAACATCAGATGCATGGCTACATACATATATACCTATAAAAACATTGATAATTTGATCAAAATTTCAATAATGTCAAAAGAGGGTATTTTTATCCCGTTGAGTGCTTTTACAAATTGCATTTATTTTAAACCTCAATACATAAGCAAATGTATCACAACATTCAATGATACATATACATACGTGAATATAAATATTTAAAGCTCCTGCCATCCTCTCGATATTACATCACCACTTTTTTCCATATTGTAGGCTCTCCCATTACTGAAAGGACACAACCTTGCTACCATTTTCATTAATAACTCTGCCATTAGTAAGAGGGGTGGGGGTCATAGTAGAATGACACCGATGACATCCTCTATTGTAGGAGTAAAAATGTGGTCATATGATTTTTGGAGGTTCTTCGTTTTGATAGGCAGTCCAACCTGCTTCCTTCCTCTTTTGTTGTATACTGAATTTTGCTGTTTGACTGCAGAATGTAACGTTTAATTGCATCTGACCGCATTGTAATAAATTTAATTAATAAAATCCTTTTTTCGTGCAACTAAAAATGCCTGAAAATCTACAGTGCTTGTTGTTGTCTATCAGCGCACTGCTCTCCGTACCTCCCTGACAGCCTACATGCCTGGCTTTGTACCACCGCTGACGAAGTTCATAAAGTGTTATACTATTAAGTTTTATCACATCAAACTAAATTATAGTGTACTGTAAGTTGCCCCAGATGCCTGTACTGATGGTGCTGGATGGCTGTTGCTTGCTCTGTTCCCTGTTCCACGATGACATTATGATCTGATAATTAAATTTGTTTGCGGTTTTAAAGCAATGCCAATGAAAATTTGTTATTTAATGGAAAATTGTCAATTTTAGTAACGCAGCAAAGTAATTGATTTTTATTGTTTCCGTTTTAGGGAATATAATGGTTGATAATTTAATATTCATAAAGTGAAAAGTGTAATTATTCACATTTTTGTCATTTTTTTTTTAATATCACAAAAAAGTATATTTCGTCCTTAGCTTTATATACTTTAATATGATCAAAAATTACATTTGGACGAAATCCCCCTTTGGACGAATTTTAGGTTGGTTTAGGAATGTTTGTCTGGCTGGTGCATAGGAAAATTAGAAGAGAGTAACCTATTTTATTCAAACATAATCGTGACATTTCTTTCTTACCTGGGAAATTTCAGCCTGATCTGTTACATTTAAATAAATTTGTCATTCCGTTTGCAACACCTCGAAATATTCACCGGAATCCCCTAAAGTATGTGTAAATTCTTGATCAGAATAAAAGTCTATATGGATTTAGGAATGTGCTTCTGTATGCCCGTCTGTTGAAATCACTATAGAGATCGCTCCGAAATATTGCACAGACATTGCACGTTTTGGTATACACTTGGTCAATATTAACACAAATATTGTTAATATTGACCTAAGTATTTTGATATTTTGGATTGACCGACGTTTCAAGGAAGCCCCCCATATGTGATAAACAGATTTAAAATAGATCAGATTTTAGCAAATATGTACAGGTTCCATATTTAGTTTCATTTAGCACTTTTCTATTATATGTGCACGAATAGTAACATAATTTTGATTTTCCAAAGTCCAAATTGTACCAAATTTGGTACTTTTCGTACTCGTAATGTACCTGAATCCTGCTTTCAAATAGTAATCGTAAGTCCAAATTTAAGAATTCCAGCTCTGCCCGTTCATTAAAAAACAAATTATACCAGATTTGGTATCATTCTGTGCTTTTCGTACCCATATTCCAAAGATATCTCAATATTCCAAACCTGATTTCAAATAGCAATCGTAAGTTCAAATATAAGAATTACAGATCAGTCTGTCCTCCAAAGTGTACCAGATTTGGTACCATTCTGTACTTTACCTACACTCCCACAGTAACTTAAGTGGTAACTTTCAGAATTCGAGTTCTAACCGTTCACTCAAGTCCAAATGGTACAAAATTTTGCGCTTTTCGTATCCATAAGTACGAATTTTCAAAACTACCTCAGTCATGCACATTTAAGTATCCCAGCTCTATCCGTTCACCTACATCCAAATTGTATCAAATTTAGTACCATTTATTACTTTTCGTATACGTTAGTACGAGTTTCTAAAACTTCTCAGTTTCACATTCCAAAACTATATTTAATGACAAATTTCAGGATCCCAGCCCTATTCGTTCACATAGATCCAAAATATATCATATTTAGAAATTTTTCGTACTTATGAGTTGGAATTTCCAACACTGTCTCAATTCTGTACTCTAACAGTAATTTTATTTTCCAATATACGTTTTCCATCTCTATCCTTTTACTCAAATCTAAATTGTACTAAACTTAGTGCAATTTAGTACACATAATTACGCATTTTTAAAACTTTAGTACACATAAGTACCATGCTTCCAAATCTCAATTCTATATTCCAATAGCAACCATTATTCCAAATTTTAGATTTCCAGATCTCTCCGTTCACCCAAATCCAAATTGTACCAAATTTAGTGCCGTTTAGTACTTTTCGTACACATAAATACGAATTCAACAGTAATCTTAATTCCAAATTTCAGGTTTTCAGGTCTATCCTTTCAAGCAAAATCTAAATTGTACTAAATTTAGTACCATATAGAACTTTTCGTACCAGTAAGTACGAATTTCTTAAACTACCTTAATCCTACACTCATTTTAATTCTCAATTTGAAGACACCAGCTCTATCCATTCACCTAAATCCAACTTGCACCAAATTTAGTAGCATTTAGTACTTTTCGTACACATAAGTACGATCATGTATTCCAATAGTAATCCCAATTCCTATTTTCACCATTCCATTCCTAACTAAAGGCAAATAGTACCAAATTTAGTACCATTTTGTACTTTTTATACAGTGACCCATTTTATTCCATCAGTGACCCACATTCCAAATTTCAGAATTCTAGCTCTTCCCGTTCGCCTAATACGAAGGGTACCATATTTAGTACATATTAGTACTTTTCGTACCGTTCTAGTTTGAATTTCCAAAACCCCAGCCTTATCTCACGCCTACACACCTACAACAACCCACACTCAAAAATTTTAGCTTCAGCCGTTTCGTCTGGGCGATGATCTGTCAGTCAGTCACTCTATCACTCACTTAACACTAAGCTCTTTTATATGTTAAGAATATATATTCACGATATATTCAGTGGGTATTTTCAGAATTTTGCACACGTTTTTCAAGTGAATTTGGCTGAGGCTATAAAAAGTCTTGCCGGGCTGTACTTAAAATCATTTTTACTTGCATCAGACTAATTGCATTTCCTGACTTGTATGTTTATTATTTTATCATGTCTACGGAGTCGATATAGATTAATGTGGCTAAGTTTTTGTGGACTCAAAAGTTACTAACATCAATAAATATTGGTCGTCCGTCGTTGAAATTAAATTTCGCCACAAAACATTGTGTAAGAAATGTAAAACTAGAATG
Organism: Musca vetustissima; assembly: GCF_032173495.1. NCBI lineage: Eukaryota > Metazoa > Arthropoda > Insecta > Diptera > Muscidae > Musca > Musca vetustissima. The sequence goes on along the minus strand of NW_026886531.1, from coordinate 68,432 downwards.
GTAAAGATCTTTGTTCGAAAAATATGCCCGGTTATGAAACAGGAACTTCGACCTCTAATCGGTCGCTAAATGTTGCCCAGACTCGAAATATATTATATATCCGCAGAAACAAAGAAAGTTAAAATTTTGTGGTAGTTGTGCAGGGTATCATATGGTCGGTCATCTCAAAACATTGCGTACATGTAATGGTACCGCTGCAAGTTTATACCTTATTCCATAGTTCCGTTTGAAATTTCAGAAACAAATTTTTAAAACTGAATTTTCTGAATTGAGCGATACATTTGCGCAATGTTTTGAGAATATTATTGTAAATATTCGGCAAGGAGGTTTGTCATCCTCTGTTAAACTCTAAATTTCAGTACGATTTCGAAAAGAATCGGTTTCCAGGAACTGTTTCCTTTTCATACTTCACATACTAATTTTGAAGCTCATACCCGCCGAATTAAAGGTAATGTTGCGTAATATTCGACTAAAGACATTATATATTGCACAATTATGAATTGGTCTTAAAATAACCTTGTTCTGTGGTTGGGTGATGTGAGCAGTGATATTTAGATGTGTTCCAAGGATTATATTCATACTGTGGCCTTATTCTAATTGATACCCACATATATTTGAATGTTTGGTAAATTATGATCTGGATACTGTCTAGTTTAGGTCAAATTCTATTTAACTCATGTAATAAAAATTCCTATACGTTTATTTCCTCCCAGCTCTACTTAATAAAATCTCATTCCTCTTTTAGAACTCGTCGAACCTTTTTTCCAAACTTTCAAACAAAACAATCAGTTTGTAACACCTGTAGTGATATCATGCCTCAAAAGCAGTTTTGAAAAAAAGAACATAACAAGAACTGACAGGTGGTTTCGCACTCATTTGTTATGGATAAATGATTGGCAATCCTGACATTTATACGCACCTATTGACATGAAAGTTTATAATTCATAGTTAACAAAAAGGCTAGCTAAGGGTATGACACACAATCACATACACACACCAAACAATACCACATATGTATGAAGTTGAGAGTCAACTCAATAAACTTCAGTCGGGGCCATAACAATAAAAACTAAACCAACCACAACACAATCTAACAATGGATAGCTGCTGCTATGTGAGACGGACATACATGTCTGGTTAATACAGTCTCGGTACAGTGATGTTATTATAGATGTCGAAAAGATGGTTATAAATAGTTCAACCCCGAATATTTACAGTCACTTGGTTAATAAATTCGAATAGTAACTTAAACATATTCAAGTTGAGCGGGACCAATATATGGAGCTATTTGTTAAGACATAGTCCCATATATAGAATTTTAATTTGTTATAGCTCCAATATAATGTTGCCTCATTTTCGATAATTCGGAATTTTTATCCGAATTTCCCCAACAAAGTGACTGTAATTTGGAATTCCCGATTATCTTATGGTGAAAGCATCTGTGCAGAAGGTTTTCGATGTATTCCCCGTTTTGGCACATCCCCAAGACAATGAAGCCCCAAAATTTGTAAGACATTTTGAATGCACACCAAATGGTGGAGAGTATGAAAAGTTTGACCCGTTGATTCCATTGTTTATAATTCCCTTCCCTGATACTGTACATTCCCTCACTCACTTTCGCACATTCACCACTTGTTAAATGTGCATTGGCTTTTAGAGTTCTAAAGGTTTTAGTTTAAACACCTCAAATGCTTCACAAACGAGGATGACGACGAAGAAGAACAAGAAGAAAACCCACAAAGACCAACATTATTATTATTGACTTCTTGACTTCATGCACAAAATCCAAACACACAGCATACACACAACAATATATTTATCGAAGTCAGACTGGGATGAGAGAACAATAACTGTTGTACACTATATACTCAAATACACACACACTATTAAATATACATTCAAACCATTGTAAATACTTCATCCATAGAAAACTTCAGAGGGGGCAATGGGGCAAAAATGTGTAGTTAGTCACTTCAGGAATAACTTGGAAAACCATTTATAATATCTGAACGATATTGTATTGTATTGGAATATGTTTAGTTTTGAAAAAATATGGATAGAGGTTTGGTATGAAGAAAATGGGGAAAATACAAAAACAAGGAAACTGTAATATGAGGTTCTGAAAAGAAGGGTTTTTGGAAAGTTTAAGGGTTTTTTGAAAGTATTATTATGTTTTGAAAAAAATCCATTAGGCCAGGCCGGTAGTCGAAAATGTCGATAAAATCGGTTAAATTATCGAAGTTGACCGGCATGTTAGCAGTCGTAACATCGCCCAGGAGCTAAAAATCGACCATAAAACTTTTTTAAACCATTTATACAAATCTGGATTAAGAAAGAAGCTCGATGTTTGGGGGCCACACCAATTAACAGAAAAAATAGGATAGATCGAGTTTCCATCTGCGAAGCCTTGGCCAAACGGAATGAGATAGATACATTTCTTAAACGGATGGTGATTGGAGATGAGAAATGGAACACATACTATAACCCTGTGCGAAAACGATCGAGCGGTGAAGCACCTCAAACAGTGACCAAACTGGGACTAACGGCCAGGAAGGTCCTGCTATGCATTTGGTTGGACTGGAAGAGGGCTATTTATTATGAGTTGTTTTCATATGGCCAAACGCAAAATTCTGATCTCTACTGTCAACAATTGGACCATTTGAAGATAGCAATTTACCACAAACGGCCAGAATTGTCCGGACTGGGCATAAGTTATATGTTTTTATAAAATAGTTAACCATCTATGGAGAGGTACCAGAAGAGGTAGCTCTATATGCTTGAATGTTTGTGAGGGATGTACCAGAAGGCAAGGTAAAAATATTATGATTCGTTTTTAACTCTTTGTAAAGGATGTACCAGAAGGAGTGGACTGATGGCTCCCATATTTATTGAAATTGATATAGAAATAATTATCGGCAAAATGTTGACCATTTTGTGGGGGTTATACTAGAAGGAGTTGGCCTAAAACGCTCATTTTACCATAGAGCATTGATTCCGTGCGTGAAAAAATAATTCAAGATTGTCCAGTGATATGGGACATTCTGAGATAGAGGCAGCTTTGACCATTTCTTCCACCAACATACATTCGGTATTGCAGGAACAACTTGTCGTTGAACCCCGTTCACTTGATACTCGCTCAATACCAGTGGTCGGGTCTGTAGGTGCAAATAAAATAACAAAAAAATACGATCGCAGTGCTTCATAATATGTTTATAAAATTGTTAGAGGTGACGAATTATAAATCTATGCGTATGAAAGTAGTAAAGTCGGACGGCGCCGACTATATGATAACCTTCACCACTTTGGGTATATTCAACAGATGCTTTCTACAGACGTCGCATTTTCGAAGGACCATTGACATGGAATGGGAAGAACTAAATCATGTGATTTATATCTAAATGTGAACCAACATAGATCAATCCATAAACATGTCATTCTGTAACCTATACTAAACTCTACATTTGGATAGATAGAGAATGGGACAAAATTATGTAAATCGATTTAAAGCAAATCTCAATGGGGCACTTGTTGATTATTTGAAACCTAATAAACATGAAGTCGGTCGAGTATATAGAGTAACTTCGGGAAAAGTGGACCATGCGTCTAATGTGGACCACCCCCCCCCCCCCCCCCATATCAAAGAAAATGCTTGAAATATGTTAATGCCGCCTTGATAAATGTTTTCCTAATTAGTGGAAACAAACATCAAACTTGGTTTTAAATAAATAATTGCAATGTTGAAAATGTAGTAGTAGAAAATGTAGCCCTGATTGTAAAAGTGTGGTTTGGACATTTTCCAGCACAACAGTCGAACGTTTTTGCAAAATAGTAGAACACTTAGTTTTTCTAGAATATAAAGATGTTATGTGTTTTTTCTTGTTTTCTTTAACAAAAAATATATAAAATATAATTTTTTAATTTTTTAATTTTTATTCATTTTTGAAGCCGATAATTATTTTTAAATAAATATATTCAATGTCGGGTAATGTGGACCACTATAAAAATTAGGACCTTTTCATGAGGACGAGTTCGAAACATAGGCGCATTTAATATCCGAGGAGGTATTCTATCCTCTGAAAACTCGATATGCGAAATTACAGGTGCTTCGGATAATGAAAGAAGAACCTTCAAAATACCGCAAATGGGGCGGTACCCTTAAATGGGGGCTATTCCAAAACATAAGCCCATATATTTTTGCACTCATTGTTACCCAAGAGTGCAATAAATTGAAATTTATCACAACCAATACAAAACCTTCGTTTAACTTACTGATCCTCATTACCTACACATACTGGTCCACATTACCCGCCAAGTTATTTTTATTAGCAGTTTACAGTTATTTGAAATATAATGCAATAACATTTTTATTGACAAATATATATAATGTTTGACCTGGAATATCTATAGTCAACAAGTCTACTATGTTGTGAAAACAATTTGTTTTTATTTTTTACCGTTGTTACGCCCACACTATCCAAAACAGAAAATGGTGGTCCACATTACACGAAGTTACTCTATGGGCTATGTCTGAATTTCTTCAAAAAAATTACGTCATTCTATTCTACACTAACTTCAGTACGTAGTGCAAACTTTTGTGAAAATCGACCTAACATTAGGTATTTGGTGCACCATCAACTTAAAATCGAACGAAACTATATATGGGAGCTATATCTAAATCTGAACCGATTGCAAGGAAACTCATCACAGGTTAGGTTATACTAATTTCTTAACGTTTTGTGCATATCTGCCATACTTTGGGTCCTTGATATATCACTTACTTAAAATGGGAGAAAAAATGTATATCAGCTATATCTAAATCTGAACCGATTTTCACGAAACTTAACACATATCACTCTAGACTTAATTCAGTACGCTGTGCGAAATTTCGTGCAAATCCAAAGATATATAGAGGCTTTGTTATACTATTTACATAAAATCGAACGAAAATATATATGGGAGCTATATCTAAATCTTAACTGATTTTAACGAAACTAAGCTCACAACATTCTAGACTCAAGTCAGTGCGATATGCCAAATTTTATTTTTTGCAAATGGAAAGATATATAGGGACTTTACTGTACCATTTACATTAAATCGGACGAAAATGTATAAGGGAGTTATATCTAAATTTGAACCGATTTTCACAAACCTTACACACTTTGCTCTAGACTTAATTCAGTGCGCTATGACAAATTTCGTGCAAATCGAAAGATATGTGAGGACTTTGGTACACCATTTACATAAAAGTCGGACGAAAGTATATATGGGAGCTATATCTAAATATGAACCGATTTTCACAAAACTTAGCACACATCATTCTAGACTCAATTCATTACGCTATGCCAAATTTCGTGGAAATCGAACGATATATAGGGAACTTGGTGCACCATTTACATTAAATCGGGCGACAATATATATAGGAGCTATATCTAAATCTGAACCGATTTTATTGAAAATTAACACACATCATTCTAGACTTAAGTTCGCCGTGCCAAATTTTGTGAAAATCGAAAGATATATACGTGCTTTGGTACACCATTTACATAAAATCCGACGAAAGTATATATGGGAGCTATATCTACAACTGAACCTATTTTCACGAAACTTAGCACACATCATTCTAGCCTTAATTCAGTACGCTATGCCAAATTTCGGGAAAATCGAAAGATACATAGGGGTACATTTAGAACATTATTTACAGTAAATCGGAAGAATATATGGGAGCTATATGAACCGATTTTCTGTGCCCATTTGTATGTATTTTAGCCTCTGAAAATCCTAAATACCTAATTCGAATCATAGATCCCATTGGACTTCTATTTTATATGAAATTGTACAAATTACAATTCTGTACGATGGAGAAATATTGATCCAAGGTCGATCTCTTCATTACAATTTGTAAACATGTAAGAAGAATATATGGGAGCAATATGAATATATTTTCACGTTGTTCTAGACTTAATTTAGTGCGGTATGCCAAATTTCGAAGAAATCGAAAGATATATAGGGGGCTTTGGTACACCATTTACATAAAATCGGACGAAATTATTTATGGGAGCTATATATAAATCTGATTCGATTTTGTTGTTTTCTTCTTTTCGTTTTTTTTGTAAATAAAGAAATATCTCTGTTTTCGAATAATATCGTAATTCCAATATGAACTAGAATTATTTACTTCGCTCGAGAATTATGTAACATATTACAGAGCGACCTAAACTGATCAATGTAGTTCATATAAATATGTTGGTTTCAAACATATAACTTGTTTGACTTCACATAAAATTATTTCTGTCCTGATAAAACTACCAGTTATATATGTTGCAATAATCGGCTCTTTGTTTATACAACATGATATGTAGCAATGAGCAATGGTAAAATCCACGTATGGATATATTTGTACCTCTTCATATGGTATATATCCTTTAATATTTCTTAAAGAAATGCTTCACATTTTAAAGTTTACTTCAAACGTGCACACATACATACACCATCATGATTGTGTATGGTTTAGAAAATTCCGCATGTACATTCCGACGTAATAATGTGCGGATATTCACCGCGGCCCATAAATGAGAAATTTGTCAGTTTTGACAGTTCAAGTTATGGCCGATTATTTATTATTACCCTTGAGGTTATGGGTTTCAGGTGGAGTGAGGGTTGAACTGAACATTAAATCGAAAGCCAAGGCGATTGGTAGGATGTTAGTCGCCAAATTCGTATAAAGCGATATAACGGGCAGATTGTCAGTGTCTGTAGTTAGAATATGACCAATATTTTGATAGATGTGAGGGGGTACCTTTGAACAGCGCGGATAAAATAGCGGATTTTTCTAGCTTTTACAGTCGTGGGCCGAATCTAGTCGGTTGAACATATTTTCGCAATTTAAATTTTTTAATATAATATATTCGTTCATTAAAACAGTATCAACATATCATGAATGACATTTGTGTATTCAGTGTGAAGGTTACATCAATACCTATTAAAATTTTTAAAAAATAACGAATAATTATAAAAAAAATTAAAATAATGCTCCTACAAAATGTAAATATTTTGAAACGCTCGAATCAATAAAAAAATATGTATATTTTAAATTGAAAACAAACTTAAAAGTATATTTTTCTAAAAAGCCCCACATTTCCCCTAAATCGTTCAGATTGTTTTGTGATAACACAGACCTCAAAATACCTGACAAACATACGAAAAATTATGTTTTGTATTTTCATGTCATGGCTTCTGGCAGGAAGTTAAACAGTGCGACCATAAATAACAAGTCTCAAACGAAATATAAATGAAATGGAAATAACCGCCGAACATTAAAATTTACACATATTTCGGCGTTCTACTCGGTTTATTCCCCAATGTATTGTTAAACAATTTCGTAAACTTATCATTAGAAAATCATCAGCTCGCTCCCAGCTGAAATGTTGCCATTACCATTTGACATTGGAATTGGGCCATAAACAAAAAAACAAAAACAACAAATGAAAGAAACAATTACTTCAAACATTTTGTAATGACATTTGCCAGCCATAATAACATCAGAGTTCATTACTTACTTAGTCGACTGCTTGCCTGCCTTTGGCTTTTCGTCTTCCTGACGAACTAACTAACGTAACTAATGATGTTTGTTCCTTACAACAGAAATGTATTCGTATATCCTTTTTGCCGGCATCTAAGACGTGTTGGTTTTTAGAGATTTATGGCGCGTTGAAATTGACTAAGCAACTGTCAATTAATATGCTTATGGCGTGTTTACTGAAAACAATTTCTTCCTTTCATTCATTTTATTGTTGTAAATAAAGAAATTGTCAAGGTGGGGGTTATGTTCTAATGTCCCCAGAAAAGGGTTAGCAATTAAGTGTCGTGAGGATTTTTTTGACAAAGAAAACAATTAACCAGTGAGCGGAGCAGTATAGTCGGACGTGGCCGACCATACGATACCCTACACAATTACGACAGAGTTCTAACTTTCTAAAGTAGTTTATTCCGAGCCTGGAAAATATTTCGTGACATTTGCACCCTCTTAGAGGTCAACAGCACATCTTCCATACACTGACATATTTTCCGAATATTACTCATATTCTGTACAGCCCTTCTTATTACTTGTTCAGATTGACTTCAGCGTATGGCCTATATATCGATTCAAAAAATTGCAAAAAATTAAGTTTCGGTCCACTTCATCCCAAAATTATTATCTGATCATCACCGAAAATTACAAGCGCTGTACTTGACCATAACTGGAACCCCATGAAAAATTTCAAATCGATCAGCGTTATATTTCCGCCCTCTAGTCTGGTAAGGGTTACTTATAATATCTGAATACGTAAGCACCTGTAAATATTTAGGTATAACTCCCACATCCGAGAACATATGATAATGGTATCAATTTAAAGGTCAGTCATTCCTCTTGGATATACTATCAACTTCTCGGGTCTATGTCCTTTAGGAGTAAATATATACTCCATATAATCCAAATTTTGTCATTTTTCACACAAAAGTCAGGGTCCATTTGACCCGCTAAATATTGACCGATCTTTATCAAAACAGGCATGTTTATTCTTTGGCCCGATCCCCTTCTCCATGTAAAATTTCACGATGTTCGGGCCATAATTACGGACTCTGGAGCAACCAGAAAAATCACACAAAAATAAAGTTTTTGGTTCATTTCATCCCCTAAATATCAACCGATATTTACCAGAAACAATAGGGGTCTTCATTGGCCAGAACCCATCCTACATGCAACATGTCGTGAAGATTGGTCCATAACTGTGGCCTGTATCGTGTTTACAAATTATAATGGGCAGACGGACGGACGGACACACATGTCTAGATAGACTCAGCTAGTCGAGATATGACGATCGGTATACTTATAGGTGGGTCTAGGACCAATATTTCGCGGCGTTACAAACTCTTGGGTCTGCACAAAGCTATAATATCCTGACAACATAGTTGTGTAGGGTATAAAAGCTAAAAAAAACTAAAAGAAGTAAAGACCAGTAGAACGAAAATGTCGGATTCTTAAGTAATTGTATAAAACTGCATATCTTTCTTCAAAAGCTGTTCATTCAATCAAAGTATGCTCCGTTCGCTTCAATACACTTCGCCTAACGAGATTTTAAAGCGTAGATGCCTGTCTTTAAAAAATTTTGTTCTTTATAATTAATAAACTCTGATATCGAGTTTTTTTAGACTGTCTTCATTTTCATAGTGTTTGCCCGATAAAACAGCTCTAAACGCAATTGTTTTATTCCGCTCTGTCAGTGCGTGCGGTGCCTACTTGAACATCTTCCTAACCTTGCCAATCTTAGAAAGGTGTCTCAATATCGTTGTATGGTCAACTTTTATCCTGGTAGCAAGTTCCCTCGTGGATACGGCTTATTTTGCAGTGAAAAATCGCCAGTCCGAAATTCCGAAAGAGAATCTGACATTTCATACGCACCAACCTAATTTCGAATAGGTACATATCAACAAAACTCTCATTAATAATCCATGCTCAATTTCGTCTCAATCGGACACACAATGGAAATTTGGTTTACAGTTTTCCTAAAATCGGATGAAAATATTTATGGGTACTTTTATTAAAATCTGTATGCGTTTCATCAAAACTCAATAGACGTCATTCTAGACTCAGTTCAATGCGGTATCCAAAATTTTGTGTCCATCGGACAAATCATCTGTACTTACGACAATCTGTACTTAATTTAGTACGCTGTGAAAACATTTGTCTCGATCGGGTGAACTATTGTGGAATCGGACAAACCTATATAAAGGAGCTAGGTCTGAACCGATTTTCGCCAATTTCAATAGAGTTCGTCCTTGAGTAAAATTAATGATATGTGCTAAATTCCATCTCATTCGGATAATACATGCACCTGTACTATGTTTACAATTTCACATAGACAGACAATTTCACATAAATCGAAATTTATTCTATGCATATTCTCAAAAATAAACACAAATCTATCTTGTTTCCTTTTGCTCAAAGACATAATACCCTGTACCACATGCCTTCCAACAAGTATTGAATTTTCAAAATAACTAAAATTGGTAGAAACCATTATTTAGGATCTACATCATATTATGGGACTGTATCGTATTATGCACAATCTGTGCCCATATGTATGTATTGTAGCCTCTGAAAATCCTAAATACTTAATTCGAATCATATATCCCATTCGACTCATATTTTAATGAAATTATACAATTTACAACTCTGTACGATGGAGAAATATTGGTCCAAGGCCGATCTCTTCATTACAAGTTGTAAACAAAGTACTGGCCACAGTAATGAACCAATCGTCACGAAATTTTTCATGTAAATCCGGTTCTGTACAAAGAAGACACCAATGACAGAACATTTGTTCCATAAGCCGAGGTTACAAAAAGATTTCCAGGAGTTTCGGTTTTGTGCACAGCTCTTTGAAAGACCATGTTCCGAAATGTTATCTTCCACTTGATCCTTCGTGGCCTTCCCCTTCATCGTGAACTATCAAATGGCTTGTTTTTATATGCCTTTTGATCTGATCGTAGTTGTAGTAGTCGCTGCAGCTTGGTACGTCTCACAATGCCGATGTCCGAGTATAGGTGGCACAACTCATGATTCATTCGACGGCGATATTCACCGAACTATCAAATGACTTGCTTCTATATGCCTTTTGATCTGATCGTAGTCGTAGTAGTCGCTGCAGCTTGGTATGTCTCACAATGCCGATGTCCGAGAACAAGGCACAACTCATGGTTCATTCGACGGCGATATTCACCGTTAACGCAGATTGGTCCATAGTTCACGAGTAGTATCAGCGTCCAGTAGAGTGTGAGTTTTGTCTGGCGAGAGGTGGCCTTGCTTTACTTTACCTTCTCGCCGTTTATTGTCAGACCCCCTTTGGCAGACTGCTTCTTAATTTGTTCAAAGGTGGCTGTTACCGCCCGCAATGTTCGACCCATTATGTCAATGTCATCGGCGTAGGCTAGTAATATGTGTTGTTTGGTGTACCGAGTGTCATTTCTGTTCACCTTTGCCTCTCTTTTGACCTTTTCCAGCAGGATGTTAAATAGGTCACACGACAAACTGTCACTTTGTCTGAATCTTCGTTCGGTATTGAAGGGTTCCGATTGGTCCTTTCTGATTTTAACTGTTGATCCAGTTACAGTTATTCTGCATGGTCGTAATAATTTTGCCGGACTGTCGAACGCAGACACGGTTTTAAACACTCTGAACGGATAGGGCGGTCGAATGCGCCTTTATAGTGGATGAATGTGGTGGAATGTGTCGATGTGTTTTTCGTAGGTCTTTTCCAGGATTTGGCGCAGAGTGGAAGTCTTGGCAATTGTGGATTTGCCAGGCCTGAAGCCACATTGCACATCACACAGCACGCTGGATAGCACAATATATGAGATGGGAAGGAGACGAATTCCTCTATAGTTGGTACATATCGTCTTGTCTCCTTTTTTGTGCACGGAACACAGGATGCTGAGTTATTAATCAATGGGTATGCATTCCTCTAGCCAAATTATACAAATCATCTGGTGCATGCTCCTGCATGCTATCTTCTTCGCCGCCACTATTTGATACCAGGAGCTTTTCAAAATGCTCCTTCCACATCCTCAACAAACTATATGTATCTGTTACCAGGATTTCATTTTCATCTCTACAGGAATATGTGCCTACACCAAAGCCTTCTGTTTGGTGTTCTACTTGTTGGTAAAATTTTCGGATTTCACTCTAAATCCTGTACATTTCGATTAGTACATGCTGAAGTTTTCTTTTTCTGAAAATACGTTGCTCCTCTCTCCACTTCTCCTGATAATTCTCTCTCGCATTGCGTGTTGCTACTGTCTGCAGGGTTGCCCTCTACGCTGCGTCTCAGTAGTATTGCGACACTCCTGATCGTACCATGGGGTTTCTTGATAGTGGTCTTTGGTACCCAAGTGTTGCTTTTGCTTCAGTTTGTAGGGAGTGGGTAATTCTTTGCCATAGTGCTTCTATATTAATATCGGGACAAGAAGTGCTTTCGTCAAGCAGTTGGATAAGTTGAGTAGGCTTCTGCTACCTGTTGTGTTTGCAGCTTTTCGATGTCGAGTTTCCCTGTTGTGTTAGATCGCACCTTTGCTGCTACATTAAGACGAGTGCGAATCTTGGCTGCAACAAGTTAGTGGTCCGAATTGATATTCGCTCCTCGAATCGATCGAAAACACTAGATGAATGCCTTCCATCTATCACAACAAGATCGATTTGATTACTCGTTGTTCAATCGGCAGGTATCCAGGTGGCCTTGTGTATATCAAGATGCTTGAATCTTGTGTTGCTAACTACTATGTTTTTGCTGCCGCAATGTCAATCAACCTCATGCCGTTGTCTGTTGTTTCTTTATGGGTGCTAAATTTTTCGACTGTGGGACCAAAAATATTTTCCCTTCCGATTTTTGCATTAAAATCTCCTAGCAGAATTGTATTGTCATGGCCAGGGCAGCGGTCATATGATTCTTCTAGGAGCTCGTAAAATATGTCTTTGGTCTGTTCTTCTTGGTCTTCGGTCGGAGCATGGGCGCAAATGAGACTGATGTAGAAGAACTTTGTTCCTATAGGGATTATAGCAATTCGCTCATCTACTGTAGTGAATCTGGATACGAGGTATTTTATTCTCCTGTTAACCACTAATGGCACTATATCTTTCCAATTGACACGAAGCTCTGAACTTAGCCTGTAATAGATTCCGCACCCACACTTAATTTACAATGACTTATGTGAATATTTTTAGAGTCCCTATATATAAAAAAGTCCGACTAGCAATCCCGAATTTTGTAGGCATGGTGAATCTGTGGGTGACCAGTTTCGAGCTATTTGGATTTCTGCAGGCAATACTTTCGGATATTAACTCGTCCGAAAGTCTTCGATAGCATGGAACAGAGAACCGTATGTTTAGATCTACCCTGACAGTTGTCTGTTGTCCCTTCGGTCAGCATCGTACCGGAGGTGATTTATGAACAGCTTTGGGTATGTGTGGAGTTGTTTTGCAACCGAGTGCCTTACTCGTAGAAAACCAATAAGGAAAGTAGTAAAGTCGGACAGGGCCGACTATATGATACCCTTCACCACTTTGGGTATATTCAACAGATGAATCCTAACAGACATTGCATTTTTAAAGGACCAGTAAAATTAAATTGGATCCATAAACATGTCATTCTGCAACCGATACTAATTTTTGCATTTGGTCAGATATAGAAGCTATATCTAAACCTGAACCGGAAACTTAACACACATCATTCTATACCTAATTCATTACGCAGTGCCAAATTTCGTACAAACCGAAAGATATTAAGGGACTTTCGTACACTATTTACCTTAAATCGGACGAAAATATATTTGGGAGCTATATCTAAATCTGAACCGATTTTCAGCAAACTTAATTCATTAAGCTGTGTCAAATTTCGTGCAAATCGAAAGATATATAGGGACTTTGGTGCACCATTTACATTAAATCGGATGAAATTATATCTGGGAGCTATATCTAAATCTGCACCGATTTTCAGAAAACTTAACACACATCATTCTAGACCTAATTCATTACACTGTGCCAAATTTCGTGTAAATCGAAAGATATATAGGGACTTTGGTGGACCATTTACAATAAATCGGTCGAACATATATATGAGACCTATATCTCAATCTGAACCGATTTTCAAGAAATTTTACACACATCATTCTGGACCTAATTCATTATGCTTTGCCAAATTTCGTGTAAATCGAAAGATATATAGGGACTTTAGTAGACCATTTACCTTAAATCGGATGAAAATATATATGGGAGCTATATCTACATCGGAACCGATTTTCAGGAAACTTAACACACATCATGCTAGACCTAATTCATTACACTATGCCAAATTTCGTGCAAATCGAGAAGTATATAGGGACTTTGGTGCACCATTTACATTAAATCGGATGAAAATATATATGGGAGCTATATCTAAATCGGAACCGATTTTCAGGAAACTTAACACACGTTACGCTGTGCCAAATTTCGTGCAAATCGAGAAAATATATATGGGAGCTATGTCTAAATCTGAACCGATTTTTCCCAATTTCAATAGGGTTCGTCCTTGGGTCAAATAAGTGAGCTATGCCAAATTTCATCTAAATCGGATCATAAATGCGGCCTGTGCATTGTTCACAAAAACACATGGACGGACGGACAGACGGACGGCGTAAATCGACTCAGAAAGTGATTCTATGCATATTCTCAAAAGGAACCATGTGTCTATCTCGTTTCCTTTTGCCTGTTACAAACATATGCACAAAGACATAATACCCTGTACCACAGTGTGGTGAGGGGTATAAAAAGGAATGTTAGATCAAGTGGTACTATCGCTTCGGAGTCGGCACGTTGGATGATGCCTTCTATTTAGTTTCCCTACTGGCATTCCTTTTAGAAAATTGTTATAAAACTCCACTTTTCATTTCTATCCAAATTCGCACACCCTTTTGTCATTACCTTCAAAACAAGGCCGATTTCTACATACACATTTTAGCACTCTATTCATATTACGTACTTATATATGTATTTGTTAACTCCATACCGTCTTAAAAACTACTACATTTACACATACCAATACACATCACGTTACTTGTGTGTAATAATCATTTAAATATTTACGCAGTTATTGCGTGAATTTTAAACAGTTCAGTTGCTGCCACCATCAAAATAAACGACAACAAAAAACCGAAGCAAGTAATGAACATTTTTAAGAGTTTGTAAACGACGACCAATGAATGCTTATTTCGACGTTAAGAAGAAGAGATGCCAAACATTTATGGATGGCGGATAAAAAACAACAACTTATTAACATTTTGTAGTTTCTTTAATTTTCTAACACAGAGAGAGTCACCCTCCATGAGCATCTTCTGGAGGACATGAAGGGCATATCGCAGCACTACAACTGCTCCAACAAACACACACAGACAAGGACACGATCTACTTATACTGCATAAGGACCTTGCTAATGATGACATGGCAATTTATTTTGTTATTGTAACTGAAATTATCCGCTCAAAGAATTTAAATGAGTTTTCTTTAGCACTCCATGTTTGTGTGTGTGTGCAAGCAAGAACCCCCTTCGTTTGTTCCGAACTAAAGATGAATTCATGAGCTTGATAGATAAGATGACAATAAATCACAATGGCATCGTCGTCATGACTGTTGCGAAACACATCCGAACAAACAAACGAACGAAAGACGGAACAATGAAAGAAATTCATTAAGTTGCTCTATTAACATGGTCGTTTATTTGATCCATATCTGGAGCAAATTTATGCACTCAATGTCAGACTAATTGCTGTGCTTTTGCAGGATTTGAACATAAATTCAGAAATCACTTATCAGTCGATAAGGTTAATTTTCATTTGCTGTTAAACAATTGAAATTGTTGTTATCTGAAGACAATTTCTGTGGGAATTGTTCAAAATTATATTAATGGCAATTAAGATAAATACATTTTGAAGAGAGAGAGAAGGAATACCACCTCAAATTGTACATTGTGTAAAGTTTGGATCAAAACGTATAATCTTTGCGCAGGATTTTCAGAATACTTTGACAATATGCAGGGAAGGTGCGCTAGAAAGAGTGGTCTGATATTTTCCATCTTCGAACTTTATTTAGGTTTAAAAGAAATATTAGGTTGGGGAAAAATAAATCCATTAGGCCGGTCGTCGAAAATGTCGATAAAACGGGAGAAATTATCGAAATTGACCGGCATGTTAGCAGTCGTAACATCGTCCAGGGGCAAAAAATCGACCACAAAACTGAATTAAAAAAGAAGCTCGATATTTGGATGCCACGTTTATTAACATAAAAACCAGTAAGGAAAGTAGTAAAGTCGGACTGGGCCGACTATATGATACCCTTCACCACTTTGGGGATATTCTACATATGTATCTTTACAGATGTCGTCTTTTCGAAGGAACATTGATTTCATACTTTTTAAATAGACTTTAAGCTAACTTTACTTCACTGTTTAAAATGTAATATTAATCAAGCACCCATTGATTATTTGGTTTACAATCAACATGAATTTATACTAATTTCAGTACGTTTTGCCAATCGGCCTTGCTATGGGTCTTTAGTACACCATTTACTTAAAATCGGACGAAAGTATTTATAGGAGGTATATGCAAATCTGAACCAATTTCAAGAAAACTTGACACACACACAAGGTTATAGTAACTTCAGTACATTGTACAAAATTGTGTGCGGACGGCCAATCATTGGTTCTTTAGTGCACAATTTACATTAAATCGGACGAAAATATATATTGGAGCTATATCTAAATCGGAACCGATTTTCACGAAACTTGACACACATCATTCTGGACCTAATTTAGTACTCTGTGCCAGATTTCATGCAAATCGAAAGATATAGAGGGAATTTGGTGCCCCATTTACCTTAAATCGGACGAAACTATATATGGGAGCTATATCTAAATCTGAACCGATTTCCTCGAAACTTGTCAGACATCATTCTGGACCTAATTCAGTACTCTGTGCCAAATTTCATGCAAATGGAAAGATAAAGAGGGACTTTGGTGCCCCATTTACCTTAAATCGGACGAAACTATATATGGGAGCTATATCTAAATCTGAACCGATTTTCTCGAAACTTGACACACATCATTCTGGACCTAATTTAGTACTCTGTGCCAGATTTCATGCAAATCGAAAGATATAGAGGGAATTTGGTGCCCCATTTACCTAAAATCGGACGAAACTATATATGGGAGCTATATCTAAATCTGAACCGATTTCCTCGAAACTTGTCAGACATCATTCTGGACCTAATTCAGTACTCTATGCCAAATTTCGTGCAAATCGAATGATATATAGGGACGTTGGTGCACAATTTACCTTAAATCGGACGAAACTATATATGGGAGCTATATCTAAATCTGAACCGATTTTCTCGAAACTTGACACACATCATTCTGGACCTAATTTAGTACTCTGTGCCAGATTTCATGCAAATCGAAAGATATAGAGGGAATTTGGTGCCCCATTTACCTTAAATCGGACGAAACTATATATGGGAGCTATATCTAAATCTGAACCGATTTTCTCGAAACTTGGCACACATCATTCTGGACCTAATTCAGTACTCTGTGCCAAATTTCATGCAAATCGAAAGATATAGAGGTACTTTGGTGCTCCATTTACCTTAAATCGGACGAAAATATATATGGGAGCTATATCTAAATCTGAACCGATTTTTCCCAATTTCAATAGGATTCGTCCTTGGGCCAAATAAGTGACTTGTGCCAAATTTCATCTAAATCGGATTATAAATGCGACCTGTACTTTGTTTACAATTTAACATCTACAGACGGACGGACGGACATGCGTAAATCGACTCAGAAAGTGATTCTATGCATATTCTCAAAAGGAACCATGTGTTTATCTCGTTTCCTTTTGCCTGTTACAAACATATGCACAAAGACATAATACCCTGTACCACAGTGTGGTGAAGGGTATAAACAGTAATGAAAGTAGTAGTAGTAGTCCTACTGGACCGAATATATGATACCCTTTACCATTTTGGGTATATTCTACATATGTATCCTAACAGACGTCGCCTTTTCGAAGGAACATTGACATGAAATTGAACGAACTGAAATATGTCATCTTTATCTATAAGTGAACCGTCTAACATCAATACATACACATGCCTTGCAGGTTGCAGTATGTGCTAAATTTCATTTAATTCGAGTAGATTTAGAGTGCTCTGCGTACAATCAGACAAATTTATGTAACTCGATTTAAAGCAAACATGATACGCGGAATTCGGTATGAAAAATTTAATCTGAATATATATGGGTACAATTTCTAAATCTGAACCGATTCCAACAAAACTTCGCATACATTAATTTGGACCTAATTCAGTGCGCTGTGCAAAATGTTGTTTCAATTGGACCAATATTGGGAATTTGGTGCACCATTTACATAAAATCGGATGAAATATATATGGGAGCTATATCTAAATCTGACCCGATTTTCTCCAATTTCATTAGGGTTTGTCCGTGGACCATATAAGTTACCTGTGTCAAATTTCATTCAATTCGGATCGTAAATTCGACCTGTACTTTGTTTAAAATTTAACATGGACATACAGACAGACGGACATGCATAAATCGACACAGAAAGTGATTCTATGCATATTCTCAAAAGGAAATATGAATCCATCTCGATTCCTTTTGCCTGTTACAAATATATGCACAAAGAGTATAAAAATAGGATGGATCGAATTTCCATCTAAGAAGCCAAACGAAATGAGGTAGGCCAAACGAAATGATGTAGACCCATTTCTTAAACGGATGGTGAATGGATATGAGAAATTTATCACATACGATAACCCTTTGCGAAAACGATCGTGGTCGAGAACGGTGAAGCACCTCAAACGGTGGCCAAAACAAGACTAACGGCCAGGAAGGTTCTGATATGCATTTGGTGGGACTGGAAAAGAATTATTTATTATGAGTTGTTTTCATATGGCCAAGCGGTAAATTCAGATCTCTACTGTCAACAACTGGACCGTTTAAAGATAGAAATTGACCAGAAACTGTCAGAATTGACCAACAGGAGAGTTGTCATGTTTCACCAGGACAACGCTAGGCTAGACATACGTCCACAGTGACTTGCCAGAAACTTCGAGAGCTTGATTGGAAGGTTTTAATGCATCCGCCATATAGTCCGTACTTGGCACCAAACGATTATCATCTTTTTCTTGCATTGCAAAATGTATTTAATGATAAAAATTGGTATCTAGGGAGGATTGTGAAAATCGGTTTTTAGAATTTTTTTCAAACAGAGAGCAGGACTTCTATGAGAAAGGTATTAAGAAGTTACCTTTAAAATGGCAACGAATAATACTATAAAACGGTGCATATTTGTCCCAAATCGGACCGGAACCGAAACATGTTCTATAAAGTCCTATAGTTCATATAAAAATAATGGATTTTTTTTCCACAACCTATGGGATCTCCAGCACAGTTTGGTTAGCCCCTTATAAAGGTATCGTCCCATTTCAGGTATGTTTAGGGTTTTACCTCCGTATTCAAAGCTCTACTACTATATGGTGGTATTTCGGGATTTCAGAGGATAATGTTTTCACATAGCCCCTATATGAACATTCGCTTCATTTTTGGTTGTTTGATGAACCTGGATAGTCTTAAGTAAAAAACTTCCTAAAAAAAATCTTAATATTGATTTATGTTTTGAGGTGGGGCCCTATTATGTGGTGCCACCCCATTTTCAGGTTTCTAAAGGTCTAAGCAGGCAATATATCTTGAAAAGCTTTTTCAACGAATATATTTCCCAATAAATGGCCTTACGCATAGATTCATGACTCGTCACATTTGAAATGCTTTTGAACAAATCAAAGGACAAAAGTTGAACGGCCCGATTATAGAGATGCTCCTACGAGTATTAATGTAACCTAAAATAATATATATGGCAATCTAGACCGTTTTAAAACAAGTATGTCACGTGTTATTCGGCATTCCGCAGCTCAGCGGGATTTGCAAAATGTCTTCCCAATCAAAAAACGTCGGTTATTTTGTGCATCATTCAGATGAAATGGGCCGAAAATATATCTGTGGATTTTGGTCGCAAAATGAATGACTTTTTCGTTATTAGAACATATCGAAGTACCTTAGGATTATTTTTTTCCTTCAGAAAAAAAATTCCCATTAGCTGAAGATGATTTCTTTCGTATAAAAGAAATCTAAACACAGACTCGTAGTTCTCAAGTTTTCCTCAAATTTTAGATTGGCGATAAAAACTCCCTACTTTACTCTATTTATAGAAGCATCATAGCCTTGAGGCCATCTATAAATACTTCCTTCCTTGCGTCGAATATCTATTTTTCTCTTCTATAAGACATAATATTAATTTCCTCTACAAAAAAATTTTTAAAGGCTTATTGGATTTCAGCTCCTCTACAAAAGACTCCTAGCCTACATACTTTCGGAATTTCCTGACCTTTAAATCGTCCATAAAGTCTCAATAGCCGTAAGTATTCAATGGCCGTAAGCATTCATGATCTTGGCCGCCTGGTGGCCTATATAAGACTCTCTGACCATTATATTGATTTTTGAAGACTATTGTACCTCTAGGTCGTACATATCGAATTTCTGGCCCCATACTCCTGTGACTTATATAGATAGAATGTTTTCAAAGGGTATTATACGAATACAAGACGTGATGGTAAGATTTCTCAAATAGTTTCCTATCTTCAAGGGTATCCTGTAGAGGGTTCTTCTATAGACCACCTCTTTTTCTGTAGATAGAAATAGCCTGTTTATAGCTCTTTTATATATTAAATACATTGTGCGACAAAGTAGAGGCCATGGTCTGGGGAGTGAAAAATTCCTATTGGGAATGAAATATCTTTGTGAGTATATGAAAACCCCCAGAATGAAAAATTCGTCATAGGTCAAAGTTCAGAGATAAGATGTGATCATTTTTTGCTGACGACCCTATTATACATGGGGAGGATAGCTTCAAAACTTGATATGTTTTTGAAAATACATTTCTTCAGTAAAATCGAATGGGCGGTTTTTTGTAGAATATTTCCTCCTTCTAACACGGTTTCTTTTGTCATTTTTATCCTTATTTTTTGTTATATATGGAGTCTGGTTCAATGACTCCATATATAACAAAAAATAATCATGCCATATCTCCGAACTTTGGCCTATGGCGAATTTTTCCTTCTGGGTTTTTCATGTACTAACCAATATCTTTCGTTGCCAATAGGAATTTTAATTTTTTAGTGTCTATATTTTTACAAAATCCAATCCTTGATATTGACTGTGATTTCCTATCATCACACATTGATCTCATGGCATTGAGCACACAGTAGAATAGAATTCAATATCCAACATGATTTAAATAACAATTGAGATTGAAATCGTATAAATTCTGTTGTTGTTTTTTCCCAAGCTTCCAAAAAAATTAGGAAATTTCATTCTAAATCAATTTACTGCCTGAGTGAATTATATGTCTACAAAGTTACCAAAATATATATCTAACCGATAGCCACAAGTTATTTTGCATTTGTATGCAACAGTCTCATGTGTGTTGCTATTACTATCCTGACTATACTTTATTTATATGTGTGTGTGTGTCTTCATGTATCTGTGTCCTGTGTGTGTAGACCTTTTTGGCCAGGCTTGTCTGTCTGTTTGATAGTCTATCGTTCCCATTGTGGGTGTTTATTTAGTTTACATGTTGTTATAATTGCTTTTTATGTTTTTGCTGCTGTTGCTACTGCTATGCTCTTTTTGTTGTTGTTGTTTGGTTTTTGTTATTATGGCTTGGCAATCAAAAAGTCAAATTGTTTTCAAACAGTTTTTAAATACTTTATAAAAACACATAAAGTTAGTCCTTGTGATAATTGTTGTTTATTTTTTAGTCATCGTCACAGAATTGTTTTTACACATATTTGTTGCTGAAGCAAATCGTTTAACCTGATAGCCGGCTATGATTGAATTATTGAAGAAAAGCAACAAATGATTTTGTGGTGGAGATAGTAAAATTTAAAAAGTTGGCATAAATATAAAATAATAAAATAATCAAAGTTATGTATATAACTTGTGGTAACTACAGAGGAACAACATGATTGTTGCTTCGTTCTTCTTTGGTCAATATTTTATTCTGAGCAAGCTAAGATCATATCATTAGCTAAGCATTATTTTTTTTTTTAAATCAGCCAGGATAAAATGTAAATTTTTGATCAAGCTCTTCATGCTCTGAGAAAACGGATGAATAATACACCTAGGGCAGTGTATCGAGGCTATGTCAAAACATTGACTTATATTGAAAAAATGGTTTACTCTCAAAAACTTGGATTGTCAAATTACATTTCGTTCGGTTTGATAATAGGCGTGCCTCTTGCCATTAATATTCCCAAGCGGAGGGAGGCTCGTATTTAGGGAACCTATCTTAAAACAATAACCTTAGCTGAAAATTTTAAGTGAAGTACGAAGTACGGAAATGCTTTCTAAAGCCCTAGATATAGTCTTTGGAAAAATTATGTAAAATCTGTACAATATAGTCTTTGAAAAAACAATATTTAAACCAGTGAGCGGAGCAGTATAGTCGGACGGGCCGACCATATGATACCCTACACAACTTCCACGAAAACCTAATTCCTGTTGTTCTATATTCTGAGTTTGGGATATATTCCGCGATATTTGCACCCTCTTAACCGACTAGAGGTCAACGAATTTTACTAATATTCAGTACAGCCCTTCTAATTACTTGGCCAGATCCCTTCCCCGTGGGTTGTGTTGCGATGTTCGGCTTTCGCCGATGGTGTTGTGATGTTCGACTAGAAAAAAAGCACAAGCAAATAAGTTTTCGGTCCAGTTCATCCCAATATTATTATCTGATCATCACCGAAAATTACAGGCGTTGTCTTTGGTCATACCTGGATCCTCATGGAAAATTTCAAAATATATTTCCGACCTCTAGTGTGGTAATGGATTATTAAATTATATATGTATATTATATAAATTATATACGTATAGTATATTATATATATATATATATATATATATATTATATATAAAACAGATCTTCCCCAAAAACAATAGGGGTCTTCATTGGCCAGAACCCATCCTACATGCAAAATTTCGTGAAGATTGGTCCATAACTGTGGCCTGTATCGTGTTTACAAATTATAATGGACGGACGGACGGACACACATGTCTAGATCGACTCAGCTAGTCGAGATATGACGATCGGTATACTTAAAGGTAGGTCTAGGACCAATATTTCGCGGCGTTACAAAATCTTGGGGCTGCACAAAGCTATAATACCCTGACAACATGGTTGTGTAGGGTATAAAAATCTACGCCTTCTATAGTTGTTGAAAAAATTATTTTAAAAAATGTACGGCTTCTACAGTCTTTGAAAAAATAGAAAGCGTTGAATATTCTCCAACATCAGGGTATTGTCAATGTCAGCTAGGGTTAGTTGCCCACACTCGGAATAACTTATACTATGAAAAAGCAACGAAAAAAAACCTCCCAATGTTGACGACCCCGCAAACGTACTGCCCATCTACATTTGAAGTGAGGGCAGGTTGTGCAGAATAAGCACAGTTTCCGCTATAGCGGATGCACCCAAGAGGTACATATCCGATATTATTGCCTTACAGGAAGTGCGATGGACATGCGTAAGTAGGGAGAAAAAAAAAGACTTCATCTCCATATTGACTCCAGTATATGAGCGAATTGCTATAATACGTATAAAAGCGAAATTCTTCTACATCAGTCTTATATGTGGCCATGCTCCGACGGAAGACAAAGATGAACAGACCAAATACACATTTTACGAGCGCCTAGAAACATAATATAATCGCTGCCCTGGTCATGACATTAAAATTCTGTTCGGAGATTTTTATGCAAAAACCGGAAGGGAAACTATTTTTGGCCCCACCGTCGGAAAATTCAGCCTCCCTGAAGAAACATCCGACAACGGCATGAGGTTGATTGACTTCGCGTCAGCAAAAAAATATGGCAGTTAGCAGCACCAGATTCAAACATCTCGATATACACAAGGCCACCTTGATTTCTCCCGATCGAACAACGAGAAATCAAATCGATCATGTTGTGATAGTCGGAAGGCATTCATCCAGAGTTTTAGAAGTTCGATCGATCCGAGGAGCGAATATTCATTCGGGCCACTACCTTTTAGCAGCCAAGGTTCGCACTTAATGTAGCAGCAAAGTGCGATCTAACACAACGCGGAAGCTCGACGTCAAAAGCACTTGTCCCGATAACAGTATAGAAGCAAAAAATTGTCCGCTCAGGAGTGCCGTAATGGTATTGATATGAAGACGCGGAGTGTTGGCGAACCTTCAGAAATGAGAGAGGAGAAACAAATTTTCAAAAGAAAGAAGCAAGAACAAGAAAAACGTGAGCGGCAGCATATCGAGATGTATGTATAGGAGTCAGAACGATGTCCGGAAATTTTACCAAGATTGAGGATCTCTAAGGAGCATATTGAAAAGCTTCTGGTATAAAATAGTGGGGGTGAAGAAGATAGCTCAGAACCAATAAGAGATGTGGTCAGATTATAAATACGTATTCGACAGTCCTATCCGTTGAGAAGTATTTAAAGTCATGTCTGCGTTCGGCATTATTGTAAAACACTATGCAGGATAACTTTAAAAGGCACATCTATTCTTAGACATCGACATAGGCAAATGTATCGAGCTGCAGCGACTATGTTGGCTAGGTCATCAAAACGTAGATCTATATTGACAGTTTTCGTACATATGTGTTTTACCCTTCAATATCCCGGAATTGTGGTAGGAGGAACAAACAAGGTTGAAATGTTTGGTGCATTTAAAACGCTAAATATTGGAGATTGTTATCAAATGAGCTATTCTAATTGTGTAATATTTGTGATGTTCGGCTTATAGTAGTGGCCTCTAGAGTGAATAGAAAAATAACCTTTTGGTCTATTTTATCCCATAAATTGAATGTGGTCACTGTAATTTTCGGTCAGATTCTTTTCTCTGTATAAAATATCGTGGTGTTATAAGTGTGGCCTATTGATCGAATGACTAAAATGAAGATTTTGATCCATTTCATCCACCAAGTATTAGCATAAACAATAGAGGTCTTCTTTGGCCAGAACCGGTCCTTCATGCAATGTCGTGAAGATTGGTCCATAATTGTGACCTGTACCGTGTTTACAAATTATAATGGACAGACGGACGGACACACATGCCTAGAACGACTCAGCTGGCCGAGATATTACGAACGGTATACTAAACGGTCTAGGATGAATATTTTGCGGCGTTACCAACTCTTTGGGCCACACAAATCTGTACGAATCTGTACCCGTACGAAATACCGAATATTTAGGGGCTAAATTGAAACTGGGCCCAATATTAATATTTTTGTTGGAATATTTGAAACATAATGGGAATAAGAATATCAAATTTGAGTCAATTCGATTGAAAATGAAAAGTGAATGGTACAGTAAATGACGTCGGAGTAGTACATGGAGGCTATGCCAAATAATGGACCTATATTGATAATTTTACGCAAAGAATTATTTCACCCTCTAAGAAAATGGAGTTCATGGTTCATCTTTATTGCAAGTTTTATACAGAGATGTTTTTGTTTGAGAAGCCGGAACCACAAATTACAATTTTTCAGTTGGAAAATTTTAAATAAAAACTCTAAAAACCGAAAATAGGGTGGTATAGTTAGATGGGATAACATCAAAACCTAAACCGATATGTTTCTTTATTCAAAACAAGACATACCAGGAGTAGTAGCATTTTATATGAATATTTCAAAGATCCATTTTAAATTTGATCAATTTTCCCATTTATTTCTATCCCTTACATCAATCATTTTAAATTTCCCTCAATCCCAAAGTTTTGAAAACTGTATTTCAAATTTCTAAAATTTATTTTTTTCCGTCACTCACTAAATAAACGTCTAGCGTATTTAATTGACTGAAATTTTAATTAAACATTTCAAATGTGTAACCAAACAAAACTCACATAGACACACACAAAACTCACACAGACACAGTCACATCATGAAGAGCACACATACATGCACACACACACATTGCCATGTCAATGAACTTTTTTAATATTCCTCTAGATTTTTACTTTTTTTGCATAATAATGATATGATAATAGACTTTTATGTAGACTAAAAACCTAAAAATATAATTCCGCCAACGGGCAGACGCAACCACACCTTTATGCCTACCTACCGACCCACCGATCGACCAAGCGTATGGTAATTGGTACTGTATCCCGCAATGCCGCCACCAACGTCAACATTAAATAATTGTGGCAATCATCATTGTCAGTCGTCGTCGTCATCGTCATTATAAATATGACACTCAGGTTTAGGGATGGCTTTTTAAATTTAGATACCAATTACGGTTTTGATGAAAATCCGATCAAAAAATCTCACAAAAATACATATCTATTCCCGAATCGATTTTAAATCTACAAATAGTAAGAAATAGAATAAAAGTTCGAAATGGTAATATGTTCAGTTCGGAAGGAAATCAGAAAAAGAAAAAAAAGAAAGAAATATGGACAAAAGAACTGGATTTAGTTCATATCATACTATATACAAATATCGAATTCTTACCTTTAAGAATCCCACCAAAAACCTTCAGAGCGGTATTTTAGTAGCAGATTGCAATGACAAAAAATATTAATTTACGATCATCTTGTTTTTTCGAAATCGGCTCAGATTTATATATAACTTTTATATATTTGTTCATACGTTTTTATGTAAATGGTGCACCGTTTGTTCGATTCACACAAAATTTTAAACAATGCACCGAATCTTTCTATACCGAGAAATATAGAACAAGTAAAAATGTAGTCAAGTTCAGCTCGGCCCTCCACCATGAGGTGGACACTCAGCAGGTGGACCAATATTAATAATTTTACGATGAAGGGTTCGCTATAAATTGAGAATCCAAAAACACAATTCCGTAAAACAACGTTGCCTAAATCTCACAAATACCTAATATTTGGAGTACTCGTACCGTTATATGAAAGTTTTTATACCCTTCACCACACTGTGGTACAGGGTATTATGTCTTTGTGCATATGTTTGTAACAGGCAAAAGAAACGAGATAGACACATGATTTCTTTTGAGAATATGCATAGAATCACTTTCTAAGTCGATTTATGCATGTCCGTACGTCTGTCCATGTTAAATTGTAAACAAAGTACAGGTCGCATTTATTATTCGAATTGGATCAAATTTGGCACAGCTCATTCATTTGGTCCAAGGACGAATCCTATAGAAATTTGTAAAAATCGGTACAGATTTAGATATAGCTTCCATATATATTTTCGTCCGATTTAATGTAAATGGTGCACCAAAGTCCCTAAATAGCTTGCGACTTGCACGAATTTTGGCACAGCGTACTGAATTAAGCCTAGAATGATGTGTGCTAAGTTTCATGAAAATCGGTTCAGATTTAGATATAGCTCCCACATATATATTCGTCCGATTTGAGGTAAATGGTGTACCCAAGTCCCTAAATATCTCTCGATTTGAACGAAATTTGGTACAGCGTACTAAATTAAGCCTAGAATGATGTGTGCTAAGTTTCATGAAAATCGGTTCAGAGATATCTACCCATATATATTTTCGTCCGATTTGAGGTAAATGGTGCAATAAAGTCCTCAAAAATCTTTCGATTTGCACGAAATTTGGCACAGCGTACTGAATTGGGTCTGGAGTCATGTCTGCCAAGTTTCGTGGAAATCGGTTCAGATTTGGATATAGCTCACATATATATTCTCGTCCGATGGTGTACCAAAGCCTCTACATTTCTTTCGATTTGCACGAAATTTGTATAGCGTACTGAATCAAGTCTAGAATGATGTGTGTTAAGTTTCATAAAAAATTGGTTAAGATTTAAATATAGCTCCCATATATATTTTGTTCCGATGTAAGGTGAATAGTGTGCCAAAGTCCGTATATACTGTTCGATTTGCACGAAATTTGACATAGCGTACTGACTTAAGTCTAGAATGATGTGTGTTAATTTTCCTGATAATGCAGATTTAGATATATCTGCCACATATATATTTTCGTCCGATTTTAGGTAAATGGTGCACCAAACTCCTCGCTCAACGTATTCAATTGAGACTAGAATAATTGAATTTTTTTGTAATGGGTGCAGATGCAGAAATAGCTTCCAATATATTTCGAACGGGTGTCTGATTGATATTATCAAATATTGGGTATCAAGTATGCTATAATTTGTCCCATTGAAATTTAGCATAGGTTGCAGAAAAGCATGTATATGGATTGATGTTAGACGGTTCATTTATTGATAAAGATCAAATCAAATCAATTGTTCTTAAATCAATCAAATCAATTGAATTAAAAAAAAAATGAGAATATTCATAAGCAGCATATACCCAAGAGGTGAAGGGTATCATATAGTCGGCCCAGCCCGATTTTTTATTTGTGCAAGTTGTACTAAAGATTTTTCGCGGAGTTTTCGGACTTTATTCGGAATTCAGGCTTCCTATCTCCAAAAGCACTACTTTCTTCGAATCGATTCTTTGTTGAATCGATTAGGCTGTTGACATTCCTGCCTTTGATATCAGTGTTAATGCTGCCCTAACATCTCTTTTATCAGTCTCCGAATTTTATCCATTTAGTCTTGAACTTGTTTCGGAAGTATATGAGTTTCGCCGGTGGATGTAACATGTTAAACCGAATATATCTAAAGTCAGAGAAGAGATCAGCAGGTCGTACGGAAGATAAGCAGCGAAATGTCAACAATGCCCTGATTCGTTTATTTTTTGTTGATTATTTTTTCATTAAAGGCATTGTTATCGTCTCCTTCAAATGTAAGTTTATCTGTGTGGTCTCAATTAATTATCCTCCAATATCCTCTTGCAACAGTTTTCTTGGGAGTCGGTTAACTTTAGAAGGTAGCTTCGTCTACATCATCAATCTTTGGCTTGAGCCGATCTTGTCATAAACACGAAATTTTGCATGTAGGTTCGGCCCTAGACGCCTACTTTTTTTGATAATGATGGTAAATATCTAGAGGATGAACTGGCCCAAAAGCTTCTCTTTTGTCTGCTTTTCTGATCGCTCTGGAGAACAAAAATTTGACCCAAACTTTACGAAATTGTACACCGATAAGGGGCCGTAACCAGAGTCAATATTGAACGGGTCAAATGGACCCAGTTTGTTGTGTGGAAAATGGAAACTTTTGTATGCTATGGTGTATATATTTACTCCTTAAGGGCATGAATAGGAGAAGTTGACAGTATATCCAAGAGAACCTTTACATTGCTACCAATTGTATTGATGTATGTACTCGGATGCAGAAGTTATACGTAAAATTAAAGGATTCTACCTATCCTGATATTGTTTAGAATTAGCACTACCACACTAGGGGTCAAAAATTTCGCGGTGATTACTTCCAAATTTTAAACGAAGATCCGGTTATGGTCAAGGACGACGCCTACAATTTTTGGCATAATATTTAGGGAAATTAATGGACACAAAACATTTTTATTGTTTGCTTTTCTAGTCGCACTGAAAGCCATAATTTTAACAATGAAGATCAAAATTTTACACGGGGAAGGAATGACTGTTTAATCGGTGGATATTTCGGGTTTAAAAGATCCAAGACTTCGGGTGTAAAATAATAACATTTATATTTTATGGCCAAAATGTACACTCCGGGAAAACATGATTCTGAAAAGATGCCAGGGTATGAAAGTGGAGCTGTTGACCTCAATTCCTCAAGAGATTGCAAATATCGCGATATATTGCGTAGGATCGGAATGTAGATCTGCAGATATTTAGAGTTCCGTATATGGTCGACCCCGTGAGATTATACTGCTTCGCTCACATATATTATAAGCGGGAGTCTACGTATTGACCCGCTCTATTTAATCTAATCTAAAAAACTAAACTAAGGCATCCCTATCCCAACTACATAGAAATTGAAGATGAGTTCCAAGCTCGCGCAACCAAAAAAACCCCCCCACTTTCATAGAATACACCACAATTCTAGTGCCTGTTGAAATAGTTAGTCCTGTTGTATTTTCACTCGTGTTTGACTAATTTGCATTCTGTGGAACAGTGAACCACATTTTATCTTTTTTGGTTTTTGTTGTTGCTGTTGTTTTGTGCAACGAAAGTACATTCACACGTAGCAAGTTTTAGTAGTAGTTTTTAACAGTTTTGTTTAATTAACTATTTTATACATTTAGTGAGTGGTGTCATGCATTATGAATTCGGCGCAAAAAAAAAACAGATTTTTTCAGCACCGCTAACACCAACGACCATACTATAAGCTTGTTGCCTGTTTGCAAGCAGATGGCACGTACTTGTATAATTTCGAGCTCTCCCCTCACCCCCCCTTTCACCGAATTTTCATAATGTTTTTAAGTGTTGGAAAAAATATCGCAGAAAAAAACTGTATTGCAAAATTTATGTCTATAAAATATGCATTTGGGTTAAATTATTTCATAATTATTTCAAATTCATTCAACTTGTTGCGCGAATTGGTATGTTGAAATAGTGGGGAAATGTTTGAATTTAATTGTCAATATATCATACGCTACATGATGCACACTTTTGGTTACTGGGAGCATTGAGCGGTGTGAAAAAATGCCCTGATGAACCACTTCATTGGAAATCGATTATTATAGAAAATTTTCTAAAGAATATATTTTGCAGGACACTTTTTAGAGATAATCTTCTATATAGAATCCTATAAAAAAAAGTTTGCAGAAAATCTTCAATAGAAAACATTCTATAGAACATTTTTTAAAGAAATATATTGAACATTTTCTGAAGTAAGTCTTTATTAGAAAATCGTCTATAGAAAATCTTAGATACATAATATTCTGCAGAATCGTCTATAGGAAATAGTATATCGAAAATATTCTATAAAAAAGCTCTTCTATAGAACATCTCTAAAGAAAATCTTCTATATACAATCTTCTTTAAAAATTATTTGTTACAAAATATTCTACAGAAGATCTTCAATAGAGCTTTTATAGAAATCCTCTATAGAAAATATTTTTTTATAGAAAACATTCTGCAGAACATCGTCTTCCATTGAAATCCTTCTTTAAAGAAGTTAGCATAGAAAATCTTTTACAGAAAATATTCTACAGAAATTTGTTTACAAAAATCTTCTATAGAAAATCTCTAATAGAAAAACTTCTAAAATTGCTTATAAAAAACGTATATAGAAATTCATTTGAAGAAAACATTCATAGAAAATCTTCTGTAGAAAATTTTCCAAAGAAAATCCTCTACAATAAATCTT
This sequence comes from Musca vetustissima, assembly GCF_032173495.1. Classification (NCBI taxonomy): domain Eukaryota; kingdom Metazoa; phylum Arthropoda; class Insecta; order Diptera; family Muscidae; genus Musca; species Musca vetustissima. The sequence goes on along the minus strand of NW_026886531.1, from coordinate 37,564 downwards.
CTATAGAAAATTGTCCACAGATAATCAACTATGGAAAATTTTCTGTAGAAAATCTTATATAAAATATTTTCAATAGAAAATCGCGTATAAAAAATGTCAATAAAATATCTTCAATAGAAAATCATCTATTGGAAAATTTTCTGGAGGAAATCGTCTACATAAAATCGACTATTTCTATAAAAAATCGTCTACAGAAAATCGACTATTGCTATAAAAAACCTTCTATTTAAAATCTGTTATCATTTTATTCCCTACACAACTATGTTGTCAGGACATTATAGCTTATATCGGTCCTAGACCCACCTTTAAGTATACCGATCAGCATATCTCGACTAGCTGAGTCAATTTAGACATATGTGTCCGTCCGTCTGTCTATTATAATTTGTAAACACGATACAGGCCACAGTTATAGACATATCTTTACGAAATTTTGCATGTAGGACCGGTGCTGGCTAATGAAGACCCCTATTGTTTTTGGTAAAGATCGGTTAAAATTAGAGGATGAAATGGACCAACAACTTTATTTTTGTCTGTTTTTCTGGTCGTCCTAGAGGCCACAATTATGACCATAATATCACAAAATTTTACGTGTAGTAGGGGATCGAGCCAAGGTATAAGCATGCCTGTTTTGATAAAGATCCGTCAATATTTATATTGTGTGTGGAAAAATTGTATTCTATTGCGTATATATTTTCCACTGAAGGACATAGAGAATTTGATAGTTTATCCAAGAGGAGTGGTTGACTTATAAAATTATAACAATTACACACTAGAGGGTGGAAATATAGCGTTTTTCGCTTTGAAATTTTCCATAAGGTTGCAGTTATGCTCAAAACAACACCTCGAAATGAAGGACCGACAACTTAATTTGTTGTGTTTTTAGGGTTGATATATAGGCCACAAGTATAAGCCGAACACCACAACACAACTCACGATAAAGTGAATCAGGACAACTAATTAGAAGCGGTAATGGTGATAAGTAATATTCCGAAAATATGCCAATGTAAGGAAGAGGTGCTGTTGACCTCTAATCGAGCAAGAAGACGAAAATATAACGAAATATTGCCCAGGCTCGGAATAAACATCCGCAGAAAGTTAGAGTGTCTGGTATATTGCATGGTTGGCCCGTCACACTATACTGCTCCGCTTATTAGTTCCTATTTGAAATCTTTTTCAAATTTCTTTCCACAAATTTTATATCGTTCAATTTTAGTGTAGGGCATTTCATGGTCCGTACTGTCGAATCCTTTGTACTCAAGTCGAATTTAATATTTCATACACGCTCATTATTGACATTTGTAAAACGAAATCAAAACCATTTAAATAGGAATTTATTAATATTTCATGATATGGATGTTTTAATTACAAATCTATTTACATAATTACAAGTGTTTACATGAATTTATTTGAATGTAAATTTTGGGTGAAGGTTAAATTTCGGATTGTTTTCTATAATAGGATAACATATTAAATATGCCAAATATTTTGGTTTTGTGTTGAAAAATGTATGTGGAAAAACATAAAGTAATGAAAATTGTTATTATATTTTGAAATTTACGATTTGGGATTTTTCGGTTAATCGAATAATAATAATAATTAAAATCTATTGTAATTAATAATGTCCCCCATAAATAATTAATTTATTTTTTGACGACGTAGTTCTGATTTTAAGAATAATAAATCTCTTTTTTCGTTCTTCTCTGCTGGACAGATGGTTTTAGTATTTTCTTTTGTTATGTTTTAGGTTTTTGGGTTGATATATTAGAAAATATTTGAAATATTTTCTCTTTTCTCTGTGTTTCATTAAAAAAAAATTGTTCAAGAATAGAATCAACAACAAACAAAACCACCGAAAAAAAGAAAACAACAAAAACCATTGACAACAACTAAAAAGAACTGATGCTATCAAGAGCAATAACATATTTATGTCAAACCTCAATCATAGTATGCTTGCGTACGAAAGAGAGAAAGAGATATATATGGAGGGGATGCAGCATTAAACCACAATATATAACCCAGTGAATAATTTTGTTCAGAAGATTAAAAGTCTCGTGTGTCCAACAAAAAATAGTAGCATTAGAATTATATAGGAATTGTTGCAGTGACTGAAAACCTATTGTCATCCTCAAATCGAGCCTATTTTCCATGATTTGATTAGAGTTTTACTTCAGTGAGTAAAGAAAAATTCATATAATCATCAGAAAGCAACTATTTGTTTCCAAATCACTATTTGCCCTCATCTATTCCTCACTTTTTCATTGTGAAAAAGGCCTTAAATTCGGCCGGGCCGAACTTTGGATACCCTCCACCATAGGTATACTAACAGATACTAGCACCGAAAATATAGGGTACATACCCAAAAGTGGACTTATACCGAAAATTCAATATACACCAAATACAAATTTCAGCAATTTTTAATGGATATTTTTCTTAAAAACCCCAGAAAGTGGTCCGATATTGACAACGCATGATAGGGTGCATTCAAGATGTCTCCAAAATACTGCAAAAAAGAGGTCATAGTTGTATAAGGCCATCACCAATATACACAGGTTTTATTTCGGCCTAATTGGTAACAGATATAGCTAAATTTCGTAATTAACATTTTTGCATCAGAATACATTTCTTTGCGCTAAATATTAAAAATACCGAAAATCGGCAGGTATCATTATATGGGCGCTCGATATCCTCCGCAGGTGAAATAGTTAACCTGAATATTATGAATATTGATAATTTTTGGAGATTTGTTAGCATATACAAAATAACAAATCTAAGTGAATACGGATGAAAAACGCGCACAAGAACCTTACAATACCGAAATTTGGGGGTATACTTATATGGGGGTTACCATAAAAAATGGACTTATATTTATAATTTTCAGTGGAGATATTTGGTACCCAATAATAACCCAATGTACCAAATGTCAGCGAATTCGGATGAAAAACGCGCTCAAGAACCCAAAAATACCGAAATTTGGGGTGCACCCTTATATGGCAGCTACCAGAAAAAATGGACTTATATTTATAATTTTTAGTGGAGATATTTGGTACCCAATAAGAACCCATTTTACCAAATTTCATCGAATTCGTTTGAAAAAACGCACTCAAGAACCCCATAATACTGAAAATTGGGGAGCTCTTATATGGAAGCTATGCCTTAACGTGAACCGATAAAGCCCATCTTCGAACTTGACCTGCCTGCAGACAAAAGAAGACTCTATGCAAAATTTTGGCGATCTATCTCAATTCGTTTCGACGCTAGAGTGATTACAACAGACGGACGGACATGGCTATATCGTCATAGCATTTTACGCTGATCAAGAATATATATTCTTTATAGGGTCGGAAATGATTATTTCGATGAGTTACAAAAGGAAAAACAAAATTAATATACCCTCCATACTATGGTGGAGGGTCTTCCAAATTATGTTGATATAAATGCCTAATACAATATATCAAACAAGTATTGATTCGAGCAACAGACCAAGTCGAATATTTAAATTTGTATATAATTGTTCTAATGATGCAGAACAAGAACATGTAAATAAAGAAACAAGACAATAACAATGATGGATATGAACATATAACCAGTGAGCGGAGCAGTATAGTCGGACGGGGTCGACCATACGATACCTTAAACAACTAGAATTGAACTTTAACACTCTGCGGATTTTTGTTCCGAGCCTTTCGTTATAGTTGTCCGATTAGAGATCAAAAGCACCTCTTCCTAACACTGCATATTTTCCAAATATTCCAAATATTCAGTACATCCCTTCTAGATTCCTTTCACAGTTGGTTGTGTTGTTATGTTTGGCTTATAGCCTATAGATCGACTCGAAAAAAACAAAAAAAAAACAAATTTAGTTTTCGCTCCACTTCATCCCAATTTTTTTTTATGTAATCATCATCATGTTGATGGGTTACTAAATAATATCTGAATACCTAAGCACCTATAATTATAAAAGTTTAACTCCCACATCCGAGTATCTACGACAATATACTTGGTATCAATTTAAAGGTCAACCACTTCTCTTAGATATACTATCAAATATGTCTAGATCAACGCTGCTAGTCGATATATGACGATCGGTATACTTAAAAGTGGATCTAAGACCAATATTTCGTGGCGTTAGAAACTCTTGGGTCTGAACGAAGCTATAATACCCAGACAACAGAGTTGTGAAGGGTATAAAAATGGAAAATTTGAAACGACAAAGATTCTTGGTAGCATAGAAAACCCGCAACCAACCAAACCACACAACGCACTCCAAACGTGTTTTTTATCCGTCCGTAAGTCCGTCCATGTATTTTTGTGAGCAAAGTGCAGGTCACATTTATGATCCGAATTGGATGAAATTTGGCACAGCCCATTGCTTTGGCCCAAGGACGAACCCTATTTAAATTGGAGAAAATCGGTTCAGATTTAGATTTAGCACCCATATATATTTTCGTCCGATTTAAGGTAAATGGGGCATAAAATCCCTATATATCATTCGATTTGCACGAAATTTGGCATAGAGCACTGAATTAGGTCCAGATTGATGAGTGCTGAGTTTCGTGAAAATCAGTTCGGATTTAGATATAGCTCCCATATATAGTTTCGCCCGATTTTAGGTAAATGGTGTACCAAAGTTCTTGAAAATCATTAGATTTGTACGAAATTTGACATAACGTACTGAATTAAGTCGACAATGATGTGTGCTAAATTTCGGGAAAATCGGTTCAGATTTAGATATAGCTCCCATATATATTTTCGTCCGATTTTAGGTAAATGATGCACCAAAGTCCCTGAAAATCATTAGATTTGCACGAGTTTTTGTATAGTGTACTGAATAAAGTCTAGAATGATGTGTGTTAAGTTTCATGGAAATCGGTTCAGATTTAGATATAGCTTCCATATATAGTTTCGTCCGATTTTAGGTAAATGATGCACCAAAGTCCCTGAAAATCATTAGAATTGCACGAGTTTTTGTATAGTGTACTGAATAAAGTCTAGAATGATGTGTGTTAAGTTTCATGGAAATCGGTTCAGATTTAGATATAGCTCCCATATATATTATTGTCCGATTTAAGGTAAATGGTGTACCAATGTCCCTACATATCTTTCGATTTGCACCAAATTTAGCACAGCGTAATTAATTAGGTCTAGAATGATGTGTGTTAAGTTTCCTGAAAATCGGTTCAGATTTAGATATAGTTCCCATATATGTTTTCGTCCGATTTTATTAAATGGTGCACCAAAGTCTCTATATATCATTCGATTTGTACGAATTTTCGCATAGCGTACTGAATTGATACTAGAATGATGTGTGCAAAGTTTCGTGACAATCGGTTCCGATGTAGATATAGCTCCCATATATATTTTCATCCGATTTAAGGTAATTGGTGCACTAAAGACCCTATATATCTTTCGATTTGCACGAATTTTCGCATAGCGTACTGAATTAAGTCTAGAATAAAGATCACATATTTAAGTTCTTTCAATGTCATGTAAATGTTCCTTCGAAAATATGACGTCTGTTAGGATACATATGTAGAATATACCCAAAGTGGTGAAGGGTATCATATAGTCGGCCCAGTCCGACTTTACTACTTTCCTTACTGGTTTACGCTCTCATTCTCTCTCAGACAAAAAACCAGTATTTAAAGTTTTATGAATTGCATTCATAAAATGCAGATATCCGGACATTGGTAACACTTTCTGAATCATTTTTTCTTTGTATAATGTACTGTAAGATAGTCATAATTCCGCAGAAATCGATTCCTAGGCACATTCGAGCGAAAAAAAATATGCACAGCCACATGTTTGTAATTGCCCCTGTCTCCTAAACGGACTTGAAACTGAAAGAACAGATGTTTACTAAAAGAATCTTCATTTAATTTATCCGCCTGTCACTCAAAAAATATCCTGCAATAATATTGGTGGGTGATCAACTTCTTTACTGTACATTTTCAATACAACGCGTAATTTTTGGTAATATTAGAGTCATTGATATTTCGTTTTCTCCTGCTTGTAATTGAATGAATATTCTCATCATGATGAAGGTTTTAAAAAACTAATTTTTCAGTACAAAATAACACCAGTGATCTGTAATTGTACCTGAGAAGAGAACACAATCTCTAGAAAATGTTATGTAAACTTTTCCGACAGAAAATATATAAAATTAACTGTCATTAATTGATATTGTCAAAAATATTCGCTGGGTTACTGAACATCATTGGAAAATATGAACAAATTGTTTTTGTGTGTGTACTGATATTTATTTTAACCAGTATCAGTTGTTTGGTACCCATCTGCTGCCCAAAAACCCAATTTGCTGGTTCTTGGCTCACTTTTCGTTTTTCTTTTTAATTTCCGCATAACAATGCGAAGTTATTAAAATTTTTTCTTCACTTTATTTATATTTTTTTTTCATTGGACATTTTATAGTCTTTACTAGTTATTTTTAAGGATTATTATTGGTGTTATTGTTTTTAGTTTTTATTGTTTGAGAGGGTTTTTATATTGGTGTTAGTAGTGGTAGGACTTCTAGGGACCAGTAGTAAAATTTGGTTAATAATATAGAAAAAAATCATCGATAGTAAAATTTTGTTAATAATTTAGATAGCATATTTCGAAAAAAAACCCTAACCCGGATAAGCAGGTCTTAAAGGCTATGCGACAAGATTTTGGTGGGTGGGAAATTACTATTGGGGATATAAGACCTTGGTGAGTATATGAAGCCCCCAGAAGGAAAAATTCGCCATTGGCCAAAGTTCGGAGATATGGCGAGATAATTTTTTGCTGGCAACCCTATTATACATGAGGATATTGCTTCATATCTTGATTGTATTTATTTTTGGAGATTATATTTATTCAATAACACACAAGGGATCCTTTCCGTCCTTAATTTATTGAACCGAACTCCAATTATCGCAAGTTGTATTTTTTCATCTTCGTAATGTTCTATAAAACTGTAGCTCCATAGGTTTTTTGTTGTGGTCTTCACGGTATAGATCGCCATATTTAAAAACCCAGGATGTTTGGTATTGGAAATCTCTTTTTTGGGTAGCCCCCATTAAACAGAACCTCACAAAAGTTGACTTGTAGCACGTTTTTCAATACAATCGGCTGCAATTTGGTATTTTGGGTTCTCTGTAGTTAGAAAATATTCCTATTAAGAATTGTCTATATTCTTCTAATTTTTAGGGTAGCTCCCAACTAATGTTATTCCACAACATTCAATAGTTTTGATTTTTTATGTTCTCATGGGGAGTAAAATCTTCCTACCAAAAATAATCAATATTGGTTTACTTTTTGGCACTGCTCCAATATAACGGTACCGATCCATTTTCTGTATTTTGAAGGATTTAGCCGACATACATATATACAGAAAACAATCAATATCGGTCCATATTTTGACATAATCATCATATAAGGGTATTGCCCCCATTGTCAGCATTTTGAAGCTTTCAGAAAAATTTTAATATACAAATATCCCGATCCCGGTTTTCCAACATGAGTGTCTGTTATTTGATACACTATTTCTTCAGAGAGCATGAATAACATAGTCCCCATATAAAGGTCACGGCTGATTAAAGTAATGTTGAATGCAGGGTATAAATAGCAAACAGTTTCTGGGTTAATAAAAAATATGTTCCTAGAACCGATTCGTGGTTGTTACTAAAAGCTCCGCATTAAGCTACTACAGAATCTTCCAGGGTTCTTAATATACTGACAATCCGCCTTAAATCCTCAAAAGCAATGGCTAACAATCTTCCAACAAAAACTGTTGTCTTCAAAGATTTTTAATATATCTTCAAAAATGTTTGACCATTCCACTCCGTGCCCTACAACCACCCCGTGCCAAATAGGCTGACTACAAAAAAAAAAAAAAAAAAAAAACGGCACATCTTTCACAGTTGTATTTCATTTCATCGGAATATTTGTTATTGTTATGGAATGGTCTGAATAAAATGAATGTACATATTTCACACTTTCAAGTCGTTGCAATTTCATACCAGAAAACAAACAACAACAACACATTTTTGTGTTTCTTTGTGGTTTTAATATTGTTGCTATTGTCCTGGTTATGTCCCTGTCCACAGCACAGTTTGTTGTTATTTTTGGTGAATGGAGTATGGAACAATTCATCACAGCATTCTTGGCATATTAGGCAATGCAGTTGTAAAGCATTTTGCCATCTCCCTTCTAAATCCCTTTGGTTCACCTCCCCTTCCCTCTACCCCTTTAACATTAGTGCATTTTCATTTTAGAACCATAGAACTGGCAGAAATGTTCGTCCATTCTGCCCCGTTTCTGCAACTGGAAAAGAATAATGCCGAAAAATATTTACTTGACTTTGTGCTGCGTGTTGTGGAGAATGAAAGGAAACCAAAACCCAAAAATATGCATTATTTGTTTTATGGGTCAGTGAATGGTTCTGTTAGTTGTTATTGTTATTTTTGTTTCGCATTTTCAGAAAATTAAATTAATTTCAAATTCTTTGAAATGATAAAGAATCTGCAGTTCTTCCGGACGCACAATGATGGACGAGAGTGTCGTGTGTCTTTATTCAATGTGTCTGACATTTGAATGGGAATTAGGGGCAATGTAAATTGCAAAGAACATAAATGTTAGGATTTTTCTTAAAAAATCCACGCCTACTGGTCAGATGGTTTTTGAAAAAAAAATATTCTTTAAAAAGTCCACTGGTCAGATGGTGTTTGAAAAAATATTCTTTATTGTTCTGATATTCGTTGAAAAAAAAATATTTTTAAATCCTAGTCTTGAAATCTGTCAGATTGGTCTGTGGTCAATTGCATTGTACGAAATTCTTCACCAATATTCGGTATTTATCTTAATTTGTATAACAACAAAAAACTTATCAAAGCTAATTTTTATTTTTTTTTTGTTTGTTATCAGTAATCTCTTTCAGTAAACAAAATAGCCCATGTACGAATAGTCGCAGCTAGATTGTCTATCACGATTTTATTCGATTATTATCACAACAATTAAAAAATATTTTTTTAGTGTTTGCAATTCAATTTGGTTCCATATAACACTTGACTGACAGACGGATTTATCAGCGACAACAACTGAGAAGCAAAATACGGAAAGCTACAGGGAAAGCAATAACAAGGCAGCAGGTTTATCGTTGCACTGCTCATGAGAAGATGATAAGAACGCTCGAAATGAAAATAATAGCAACAACAAACTATATGTGGAGAATTATTGATTAGTGCCAGCGCGACTAGTGAGTGAACGTCAACAAAGTGAGTGGTTGGGGTCAGTAATATTTTGTGTTTGCTCAACGGCCAAGCGATCAGCGGAATCAAGAAATCGAATAAAAAAATTAGAAAAAATGCGTGTCGCTATATTGGGTGGTGGTATCAATGGCTTCTGTTGTGCCGTTCGTATTCAGGTGCACTATAAGAAACAAAATCGTCCAATTGAAGTGACGGTGTTGTCGGAAAAGTTTTCACCTAACACAACAGGTGATGGTTCGGCCGGTTTGTGGGGACCATTTTTATTGGGTGGTACACCCACCGCTAAAGTGCAGTGAGTAAAGTGTTATTGATTGCAAATTGGAAGTTTAAAAAATATGTTTGTTCGTATTAGCCAATGGTCCAAGGGCATGCATGATTTCTTAGAAGAATTATGGCTTTCTGAAGATGCTGGTGAAGCTGGCGTTTGTTTATTGCCAGTTATTCGCCTTACAACTGCCGATACCCCTGTGGATGATTTCTGGAAAGATATTGTTTATGGCTGCCACGAAATGACAGAGGAAATGTTAAAGGAATACAATGAAAATCGTACTAAGAAATATACGTAAGTAATGAAGAGTGAGAATGAGGTCTTCGATTTATATTAAAAATGTCCGTTTATGGAAAAGTTAAAAAAAAAAATTAAGAAATAGCCGAATACGTGGATCAATATTAACACTATAAAGACTGGAATTTTATATAGACCAAAATTGCCTAAAATCTAAGAGTGAAATCGACTGGAAATATAAGCAACTACTGTGATTAATAAGCGTAGTTCTATGTGGTACAAAAAGTAACAAAATTTTAAAAAGCTGCGTCATAACATATTGTTTTTGTACTTGAAATTGAAAAACGGCCAAAATGACCGCCTTCGGCAATCTAGTGTTAATAATTAATTTCAAAATACCAAATTACAGTCAATTCGGTTGAAAAACGCGCCCATCTACCGAAATTTAAGAGGTACCGTCGAATGGGAGCTATTCTAAAAATTATACCGGTGTTCATTTTATTTGGTAGGAAGATGTGTTACCCAATGAAACACCCAACTCGATGGAAAAACGTGCCTACACTCCCCAAAATACCATCGTAAAAAAAGAATCAATATTGAACATTTCCAATAGAATGATTTAAAACCCTATGAAAAAAATCCCTAAATATACCGAGTATTTGAAGGTAATATGGGGGATATATTCGATATTTCACATTTCCAATACCAAGGAGTAATATCAAATTTGTGAAAAATTTCAAAAAATTGTCTATTTTAAAGAGGAGGTGCGAAGATTGGGAACTCTCTCGCCCACAATTAAAAAATTAAACCAGTAAGGAAAGTAGTAAAGTCGGACGGGGCCGACTATATGATACCCTTCACCACTATGGGTATTTTAAACAGGACTATTAATATGAAATTGGATGAAATAAAATATGAGATATTTATCTAAATGTGAATATAAATATATATGGAAGCTATATCCATATATGAACCGATTTCAACGAAACTTGTCACAGGTTAGGTTATACTAATTTCAGTACGTTTTGTTCCTATCAGCCATATATTGGTTCTTTAGAGCGTCAATTACTTAAAACCAATCTATAATTTAGGGAGCTATATCTAAATCTTAACCGATTTTCAGGAAACTTGGCACACATCATTCTGGATTAAATTCAGTACGCTATGCAGCATAAGAACTTTGGTACATTATTTACATTAAATCGGACAAAAATATATATGGGAGCTATATCTAAATCTGAATCGATTTTCACGAAACTCAGCATACATCATTTCATCAATTCAGTACGCTATGCCAAATTTTGGGCAAATCGAAATATATATAGGGTCTTTGATGCACCATTTACATTTAATCGAACGAAAATATATATGGGAGCTATATCAAAATCTGAACCGATTTTCACGAAACTTAACACACATAATTCTATACTCAATTCAGTATGCTGTGCCAAATTTCGTGCAAATCGAAATATATATAGGGACTTTGGTCCACCATTTACCATATATCGGACAAAAATATATATGGGAGCTATATCTAAATCTGACCCGATTTCCAGGAAACTTAGCACACATCATTCTAGGCTTAATTCAGTACGCTGTGCCACAATTCGTGCTAATCGAAAGATATTTAGGAACTTCGGTGCACCATTTATCTTAAATCGGATGAAACTATATATATGAGCTATATCTAAATGTGGACCGATTTTCACGAAACTTGTCAGACATCGCTTTAGGCTCAATTCAGTACGTTATACAAAATTTTGTGCAAATCGAGATATATATAGGGTCTTTGGTGCACCATTTACATTAAATCGGACGAAGATATATATGGGGGCTATATCTAAATCTAAACCGATTTTTCCCAATTTCAATAGGGTTCGTCCTTGATCCAAATAAGAGGCCTACGCCAAATTTCATCCAATTCGGATCATAAATGCGACCTGTACTTCGTTAACAATTTAACATGGACAGACAGACAGACGGACGGACATGCATGCATAAATCGACTCAGAAAGTGATTCTGTGCATATTCTCAAAAGGAACCATGTGTCTATCTCGTTTCCTTTTGCCTGTTACAAACATATGCACAAAGACATAATACCCTGTACCACAGTGTGGTGAAGGGTATAAAAACGAATGGGATATAACATTCATGCGCGGACATGAGACAGTTCTATTTTAAATATCAAATATTTGTTGTCAACCATAAAATGTAGAGTTGGACAACAACATGTATCTACCTTGACACGAATGCTGGCTGCTTAGTTCCTTACAAGTCATGCAGCAACTTGACGAGTGTCGTAATTCTTGATGCAGTCTATAGCTAACTAAAGATTTTCCGCCTGCTTAAGCGCCTTCGTGTTCAAGGACCTCCTAGAGGAGGATTTGTTAGTAGACTTTCCATCTATAAAGCAACTATATTTGCGTATTTTACCAATGCATTGACAGGCTGATATTTGCCTTTCCTTTTGAGGATACATTTATTTATAGAAGGCCTGTCGAGAGACCTTCTGCCAATAGAAGATTAAAGGTGAATTACATATCAGCCTGATCGAAGATGGTTTGGATTATGCTGTTCTTGTACACAGTAAAATTATTTAAAATATATCTTACAACACTTCGAAATATTTTTTCGAAGTTCTCATTTAGAATATATTTTCTTGATCAGAGTAAAAATAAAATTCTATGTCGATCATAGTCATGTTCATGAGTCCGTCTGTTTAAATGGCGGTGGAGATCGCAATGTATGATAGGGCCACATTTTTCCACAGAAATGACTGCAATTTGTTAGTCAGAGTTTTTAGAGGGTGGACAATATCTTTGTAGAAAGTTTTAAATATAAATCCAGGTCCATGTTTTGACATAATCTCATCATATAAATATATCGCATATTTGAAGTTGTTTAAAGGGTTTCCTTTAGAGTTTAATAGAGAGTGGCAGAAGTATTATATTTGCAAATAGAACCATGTTTTGACCTTTTAAAAAAGGGCTTAGGCGCATATCCGAAGTAGCTATAATAGAGCATTCCGGTGTCTTGTATGTTGATACATTTTTTTGTAGACATAGCCCGACAAAAAATTGTTCCGCCTCATTTTCGGTATTTAGAAGTGGTTGTAATTCGGCATTCTGGTTTAGTATAGAGTTGTCTTTTGTCTGCATGTAGGTCAAGTTCGAAGAGCGGTCCACGGTCCACATTTAATCAACGCCCACATTTAAGTGCGTTTTTCAACCAAATTCGATATAATTTGAAAGGTTGGGTTCTTATTGGGTTACACTCAAAAATATTTTCAAAACCGTTCGATTTTTTTTCCAGTAGAACGTTATCCCCAAAATTCCGGTATTTGGGGCTTTGAGCGCGTTTTGACCATATTCGCTGTAATTTGACAAATAAGGTTTCCATTAGGTACCAAATTTCTCCATTTAAAATTATCAAAACAGGTCCCTTGTTTTGGGTAACGTAACCCCCTAAATTTCAGTATTTTGGAGGTTTTGAGCGCATTTTTTTGATTCTTTAGGTTCCAATTGGGTAAATATTATGCGTTTCAAACGAATTCGCTGTAATTCGATATTTTGTATTCGTATTTGGCTACAAATCTATCTTTACCAAAAACTAAAATATCCATTTTGGGGTTAGTCCCCATACAAACGTCTTTTTATACCCTACACCTCTATGTTGTCAGGGTATTATAGCTTTGTGCAGCCCCAAGAGTTTGTAACGCCGTGAAATATTGGTCCTAGACCCACCTTTAAGTATACCTATCGTCATATCTCGACTAGCTGAGTCGATCTAGACATGTGTGTCCGTCCGTCTGTCCATTATAATTTGTAAACACGATACAGGCCACAGTTATGGACCAATCTTCACGAAATTTTGCATGTAGGATGGGTTCTGGCCAATGAAGACCCCTATTGTTTTTGGAAATGATCGGTTAATATTTAGGGGATGAAATGGAGCAAAAACTTTATTTTTGTCGGTTTTTCTGGTCGCTCCAGAGGCCGCAATTATGGCCAAAACACCGCAAATTTTTGAATGGAGAAGGGTATCAGGCCATAGAATAAGTATGCCTGTTTTGATAAAGATCGGTCAATATTTAGCGGGTCAAATGGTCTCTGATTTTTGTGTGAAAAATAAAAAAAATTTATTCTATAGCGTTTATATTTACCCCTGAAGAACAAAGACCCGAGATAACATATTCAAGAGGAGTGGTTGACCTTTAAATATAGCGCTGATCGCTCTGAAATGTTCAATGAGATAAAAATTGATGATCAGATAAAAATTGTTATATGATCTGGACCGAAAACTTACTTTTTTATGTTTTTTCGAGTCGACACAATCCACGGTGAAGGGAATCTAGACAAGTAATTCGAAGGGCTGTACTCAATATTGGGAATATTCGGAAAATATGTCAGTGTAAGGAGGAGGTGCTGTTGATCTCTAATCGGGCAAGAGGTTGCAACTATCACGAAATATTGCCCAGGCTGAGAATAAACGTCGGCAGAAAGTTAGAGTTCCGTGGTAGTTGTGTAGGATATCATATGGTCGGCCCCGTCCGACTATACTGCTCCGCTCTCTGGTTTATATTAAAATAGTTAATTGATTTGTTCCGCGTGTTTGGGTTGTCCTCATGTAGGCGCATTCTACAGTAGTGTTATCTACCCGAAATTGACATTTATACCCTAAAAAGTATGGAATTCTAAGACGATGTAGCCATCTGTTGTAATCAATGTATTTTCAACTAAAAAATTGGCCCAGCCCCCAAATGTTACCTCCGATTTTCAGTATTTATAATATTTAGCGTGAAGGTTCGAAATTGAGGTATATCGGCCCTTAATTAGTCAAAGCCTCCCGCTAGCCTTATAGAACTTTGCCCTATAAATTGCAGTATTTTGAACATTTTATAAACATGTTCCCCTCTACCATACGTTATCAGTATCTGTTCACGTTTAGATGTTTTGAGATTTTAGGGAAAATTGCTGAAATTAGTATTTGGGTACAATATAGTTTACAACAATCTCTCGCTAAAATTGTCGGTATAGGACCATGTTTTAGAAGGTACCCTTTATTTTATTTTAATTTAGACCGCTTAACGTTCTGAGCCATCAACACTTCCAAAACGGTTGCGCAAAAAACATGTGTATACCAGGAAGCAATTATAGGTGTGTGGATTAATTATCCATCGCTACAACAAAAATCTACTTTGAAAAGGACTGTTCCTAGAATGAAGACAAATGTCGAACTTTGACAAATTTGAATTTAATTCGCATATGCAAGTTTCGCATCAGGGCGGAATAAATACAAGTTATCAACGTACGACATTTGTAAAGCCACATAGCCCAATATGCCTGATGAGCCGCTTAACCAACGGCGAAACGCGTCGCATAATGGTGGGTACGTAGGTTCTTCCCCTGGATTTCGTTTTCATTGCAAAACTTAGATCATCAAACTCGACTCGAAAGAGTATAAATAAGTATACTTTCAAATGATCACTGCCCTTACAAGGCAAAATTCAAATAACAAAAATTAATTTAATTTAAATATATATAGATATATAATTTAAATATATATATATATATATATATATATATATTTATAAATATTTATAAATTAAATTTATTACGTAATTATTTATATAAATTCTTATTTTCAGCTCTGGTCTTCATTTCATAACATACACATCGGAACCACGTCTATTGTTGCCATATTTAATGAAACGTTTCGAAAAGCATGGTGGCAAAATAGTGCAACAAAAAATAGATTCTCTGGAGAAATTTTTGGAAAACAGTGACTATGATGTGGTTATCAATTGTACCGGCTTGGGATCACAGCAGGTGATTGGTGATAATAAAATGTTGCCAATTCGTGGTCAGGTGGCACGTGTTAAGGCTCCATGGTTGTATTACAGTCTATTGGATGAAAGCGATGATGGCAATTATATTATTCCTAAGTAAGTGTTGAAAGAAATATACTATTGAAATTGTTACTAAAAATTAAGTCTTCAGTATGGATACCGTTGTTTTGGGTGGTACTCATCAGGAACACGATTACAACATTATACCCTGCCCCAAGGATAAGAAATTCATTATGGAGGGATGTGAAAACATTTTGCCCGCATTGAAAAATGCCACACATCTATTCGATTGGGTGGGTTTGAGACCTGGCAGATCTGCTCTACGTTTGGAAGGTGAACAAAAGGGTAAGTAATTGAAATCGCATTTGAAAAGAAAATAAATAAAGTACTTAATTTTTGGATTAAGGTAAACACCTTGTTATCCACAACTATGGCCATGGTGGCAGTGGTGTAACATTGGCCTGGGGCTGTGCTGCCGATGTTTTAGCTATTATGGAACAGACACTACAGAAGCAACATCAACAGAAGGCCAAATTGTAATCCGCTTTCGCCATAACATCTGCTAACATTGTTAATAAATGTTAAAATAAAAAAAGAATTTGTGTTTTTGTTGTAATATTGTTTCTCAACATTGTTGCTGGCAACTTGGTGGTGTTATTTTATTTTTTTCTTAAGCATTTGGGGTGGTTTCTTATAAAAACTTCGTTTTTTCGACAAGTTTTCATCGCACGTTATTGGTCTCATATTTTTGCCATTTTAGCTTAGTATGCCGTCGGCATTTGTTGTGAAATGTGTGGATTGGTATAAGATGCGGAATAATGTGAAGTTTTCCTCTTTAGATTGATTCAAAATAATTAGGTTCAAATGCTATGAAATTGTTTTATATTGTATAGTATGGATATGGAGAAACGCGGTGATTTTAATTTTAAAATATTTAGAAATATTCTGTAAATATTTTATATTTTACAAAATATGAATCGAAAGTCCAAAATATGACTTAGTTGGAATATGAACAAATATATAGAACTCCTATATAAAAAAAAACAAAAATACTTAGGTATTAAAAGTGAAAATAAAGGCATGTTTTAGCCTGATTTATTTTTTTAAATATTCAATATTGATCCTATATGGTATTCTAATCTGTATTAATTACAAAAATCTATGGAAAGTGTCATCAAAACAGAATACTCTTTATGTAGTTTCATTAATTAAAAACCGCCCAAGATTATTTTTCGCTGAACCAACTTAAATTAATATGTATTGATAGGAAAGAAAGCCATATTTAACAAGTGAAACAGAAAAAATCGAAAACATCTGAATCCATCGATTACAAGAAATTTAAATTCAAATATCTTACAGTTCTTATATAGAAAATCTTTCAATAACTCGCTTGGTGCGGTTCTCTCACACTATTGATAATTCGAAATATGAAATTACAGGCATTGCTGTTCAATAAAATTTACAACGCCTGATGGAATGTTAAATGCCATTTTTTTTTTTTTTTTTTTTTTGAATTATAGGCAGGACCTCAAAAACTGGTTTGTTTTACCCTATGGACAAGGAATGATAAAAAGTCCATTATAAGTAGAAAGGAAAAATTTATTTTTTCGAACTGCATAATGTTCCTCTCATTGAAGTCCTACTCTCTATTTCCAAAAACTCTAGTAGTCGATTTTCACAATCCTCTCTAGAACCAATTTTTTATCATGAAAGAAATTTTGCAATGCAAGAAAAAGTTGATTATCACTTGGTGCCAAGTCCGGACTGTATAACAGATCCATTAAAACTTCCTAACCAAGCTCTCGAAGTTTCTGGTGGGTCACTGTAGATGTGTGTGGCTTAGCGTTGTCCTGGTGGAACACGTTGTCCTTTTGGACAATTCTGGTCAATTGCTATCTGCAAAGGGTCCAGTCGTTGACAGTAGAGATCAGAATTTAGCGTTTGGCCATATGAAAGCAACTCATAATTAATAATCCCCTTCCAGTCCCACTAAATGCATAACAGAAAATCCAGCTTGGTGTAAATGGTTTAAAACAGTTGTATGGTCGATTTTTAGCTTCTGGACGATGTTACGACTGCTAACATGCCTGTCAACTTCGATGATTTCTCCGATAAAATCATGGATTTTTCCCCAACCTAATATAAAACTCATAAATACAATTATTTCAAAAAAAGAAAGCTTCAGAACTTACTGCCAGACGATATTTTAAACTTTTATTGAATACCCAACTACTAAAGAAAAATTTGAAAATTTATATTTTATGTCAAGTTACGGGTGACCAGTGATCTACAAAACGTGTTCAAAAATAATTTGATTAATTAAATTTTAAATCAGTAAGGAAAGATCAAAAGTCGGATGGGGCCGACCACTTTGGGTACATAAAATACATGTTAATATCTCTGTAGATAGAACGGTCATAGAATCTTTAGAGGACCATTGAGATGAAATCGGGCGAAATTAAATGTGCTATGTAGATAAATATTTGATTGAAAAACCCAAACACATACCATTCTGAAATCAATGAAAAATTGCATGTCAAACGGACAGACTTGGATTCTTTGGTGTACCATTTATGTATGGGAGCTATATATAAACACATGGAACTAATTGAGTAACCGTTGCATACAACATTTGTTTTTTGTAATCACTATACTCAATTTAATACCCTCTGCCAAATTTCGTGTAACCACCATTTACGTAAAATCGAACGAAAATATTTATAAGACCAATATAAAAATCTGAAACGATTTCAAAAAACCTTATCACGCATCATTTTTTTTCTCAATAGCATTCGCTATGCATAATTTTATTCAATCAGACAAATATTGGGAGTTTGGTGCATCATTCTCATAAAATCGGATGAAACTATATATGGGAGCTATATCTAAATCTGAACCGATTTAAAAAACTTCGCAGACATCAGTCTGTGCAAAATTTTGTCCCAATCGGACAAATTGGTGAATATGATTCAGTATTCTGTGCAAAATTTTGTCTCAATTGGACAAATATTGGGAGTTTGGTGCATCATTCACAAAAAATCTGACGAATCTATATATGGGAGCTATATCTAAATCTGAACCGTTTTCAAAAAATAAAACTTCGTCTGGACCTAATTCAGTATTCTGTGCAAAATTTTGTGCCAATCGAACAAATAATGTGAGCTTGGTGCATCATTAACATAAAATCGGACGAAACTATATATGGAGCTATATGTAAATCTGAACCGATTTTAACTAAACTTAGCAGACGTCAGTCTGGTCCTAAATCAGTACTCTGTGCAAAATGTTTTCCCAATCGGACAAATATTGGGAGTTTGGTGTATCATTCAGCAAAAAATCGGACGACTATATATATATGGTAGCTATATCTAAATCTGAACCGATTCCAACAAAACTCAGCACACATAAGCATGGACCTGATTCAGTGCGCTGTGCAAAATGTTGTCCTAATCGGACAAATATTGGGAGTTTGGTGCATCATTTACATAAAATCGGACGATCATATATATGGGAGCTATATCTAAATCTGCACCGATTTTCTCCAATTTCAATAGGGCCTTGGGCCAAATAATCAGAAAGTGATTCTATGCATATTCTCAAAAGGAACCATGTGTCTATCTCGCTTTCTTTTGCCTGTTACAAACATATGCACAAAGACATAATACCCTGTACCACAGTGTGGTGAAGGGTATAAAAACGTTGAGTAAGTGGAGCACAATTTGAATGAAATCGGTCGAATATAAATAAATGGAGCAAATTTTAAGATTTCTTAAAAAATCGGTACGCTGTGCAAAGATTCTTCGAAATCTGACAATATGTGGAAGTTATATCTAAATCTGAAGCGATTTTAAGAATACTTCACACACACCAAGTCATTCTTGTACTCTAAGTTTAATTTATATATTTATCAAAAGTAATAATAGGTAAAAACAAGTAAAAAACCCATCGGGTTCGATCGGGAAGAAACAAAATACCAAACTACAGACACTCAGATTTGGAACGTTGAGAACCCTAAACACCAAATTGCAGCTACTTTTAACAAAAAAAAAAAATGTTCAAAAAGCGAATATAGGGCGTACCCTTTTTAGGGGGGCTACTCCTAAGCGTGGATTAATATTATAATTTTTTGTAGGAAAGTTTGTTTTTACATTGAGAACCCAAACTACAAAATTACAACCACTTAGATTAAAAAACATGCCCAACATTCCCAAAATACCGTCATATGGGGACAACACCAAAACATTGACGATATCGAATGTATTTATGATCAAGATCAAATTGAAAAAATTTCGTATTATGTGAATGGTTAGAGCTAAAAACTTGAAATTTGGAATGCGAATTTAGGTCGTACTTATGTGCACTAAATTTGGTACAATTTGAGTTTTTAGGGAACCAATAGAAATTTGTATTTAGGATCACTGTTGGGGTCTAGGATTGGGATACGTAGGTATTTTGGAAATTACTACATTTGGTACAATTTGGATTTAGGTGAACCCATGCCCGAATGAAATTAAATTAATCATATGTTGCAGAAAGACATGAGTATGTCCCTTCGAGGGAACATTGACATGCAATTAAGGATACTTATGTACAATATACCCAAGTGGTGAAGTCGGCCCAGTCCGACTTTACTACTTTCCTTACTGGTCTAATTTGTTGTTTTTTTTTTTTTTGGGTTTGGTTCTAATGCTCTGTTGCAATATTTTCACCTGCGGAGGATATTGAGATAAAAAACTAAAGCATAAGGTTCGACAATGAACTATATATGAACTATAACCCGCATTTAGACCTAGCCCCTGTGTGGGAAGTACCAGAAGGAGTGGGCCGATATTCCCCATCTTCGTACTTGAACTATGTTTGGAAGAAATAATAAGATGGGCAAAGTTTGGATGTAATCAAAATATTCTGAAACTAATTTGGTCCAAAGAAACATGGGGTTTAAAACCAATATTTCGACGAGGCACACTTTCGCCGTGTTAAAGTGTATGCACCCTCATTAGCCATAAGGCTGAGGGTATAACTATCCATTACAAATTTTTGAAATTTGTATTATGATTTGCATAATCGGTTTGTAGAAATGTCGGTATAGGTCCGTTTTTGGTATTTTCCCTATATTTTCATTTGAAATACCTGTCAGTATATCTATGTTGGAGGGTATCCAAAGTTCGGCCCGGCCGAACTTAAAGCTTTTTCTTTCACAATTGTGGATTTTTTAATATTTTTGTTTAACGCGGCTATTTCAATGAATATTGAACCGAGGTTAAGGACTACCAAATCCGTTATGTCGAATTTTTTGAAATCTATTTCCTGATATGAGCCCAAAAATGTTGTTCAGAATAACAAACCTGGCACATGTGACGGAGCTAAAAGCCCGCAGTTTGCCAATTAGTTAAATTTTCTATCTAGCTGTTCTGGATGCCTGGTAGGTTCGAGCAATTTCTGAAAGAAAATATCCAGCTGAGCCTGACATCGTTCATCAATTTGTTCCTCTACACTACCATTGTATTAAGTACTATTAGGTAAATAGTGTATGCAGTTGAGTCATTTCTTTATGTACCTTCTTCGTTTATTGAAATAAAACAAATAAACAGATGTTTAAAAAAATACTAAAAATGTGTGTTTATTTTTGGACTTCTAAAAAATCTCTTAGTGGGGGTTCACAATATTAGTTTCTTAGTAACAATAACGCTACATAATGGCTCCCAATGAATTTGAAAAAAAAATCCTAAAAATTTGGTGAAATTTTGCGCAAATTTTAAAAAACACCAGGCGCTCAGAATGAAGTAGCAAGTTGCCCGCCAAAAAATAAAAATTTCGAAAAATTTTGGTCTGGCAACACCCAACTCGCGAAAAAATTCGAGCTCCTTAAAGTATGCTACAAATTTTGTAATTTGTACGGCATTTCCACATGAAATTTTTTACATTTTTTGGTGGGCTACTTTCTATTTTCTTCTGGGCGCCTGGTATTTTTGTGAAATTTGCGCAAAAATGCATAATACAACCCGGTGAATGAAAAATTGTGACGTCATCACAAAAATTATGTCGCATGCGTAGGACCATGTATACTTACCATGTTTCTTGTATCCGTAAATAAAAACAAATAGTATTTTTAGTAAATTCATTATTCTTTATTTTTATTCCATAATCTTTGTAAAAAATATATATGTACATACATTTAAAAAATATATTAAATATACATTTTAAGAAATAATTTTCTTAACAACTTAGCCCACTTATTTGGATAATCCTTCCTTGTGGAATTTTATGATTGAGAGATGAGGATAATTCCAAAATATATATTGATCGTTATTGGCGGGCATGCCATATTTTCAAATCATTTGTATATCGTTTTTGATTGTCATCATACGGAAATTCGAGCATATATAATTCATAAAAACCTGGAATGGAAAATAAAAGACAAATTAAAACCAGTGAGCGGAGCAGTATAGTCGGACGGGGCCGACCATACGATACCCTACACAACTACCACGGAAATCAAACTTTCTGCGGATGTTTATTTCGAGACTGGGTAATATTTCGTTATATTTGCACCCTCATGCCCGATTAGAGGTAAACAGCACCTCTTCCTTACACTGACATATTTTTCCGAATATTACGAGTATTCAGTACAGCTATTGTCCAGATTCCCTTCACCGTGGGTTGTGTTGTGACGTTCGACTTTCATTTGAGGTCTATAGATCGACTCGAAAATAACACAAAAAATTAAGTTTTCGGTCCACTTCATTCCAAAATTATTATCTGATCATCACCGAAAATTATAGGCGTTGTCCTTGACCATAACTGGAACCTCATGGAATATTTCAAAGCGATCAGCGCTATAGTTCCGCACTCCAGAGTGATTATATGTCACTAAATTATATACGAATACGGAGATACCTGTAAATATTTAGGTGTAACTCCAACATCCGAGCACGTACAACAATATAATTGGTCTTAATTTAAAGGTCAACCAATCCTCTTGGATATAATATCAACTTCTCGGGTATATGTCTTCCAGGGGTAAATATATACGCCATAGAATACAAATTTTGTCATTTTTCACACAAAAGTCAGGGTCCATTTGACCCGCTAAATATTGACCGATCTTTCTCCAAACAGGCATGCTTATTCTTTGGCCCGATCCGCTTCTCCATGCAAAATTTCACGATGTTCGGACCATTGTTGCGGCCTCTGGAGCGACCAGAAAAACCGACAAAAATTTAGTATTTGGTCCATTTCATCGCCTAAATATTAACCGATCTTTCCCAAAAACAATAGGACAGACGGACGGACGGACACACATGTCTAGATCGACTCAGCTAGTCGAGATATGACGATCGGTATACATAAAGGTGGGTCTAGGACCAATATTTCGCGGCGTTACAAACTTTTGGGGCTGCACAAAGCTATAATACCCTGACAACATAGTTGTGTAGGGTATAATGACAACATAGTTGTGTAGGGTATAAATATATGTAAGCATTAAATAATCCTGAAATTTAAATTTTGTACGTTGTGCAAAATTTGATGTCAATCTGACTAACATGAGGAATTTGATGTCCAATTTACTTAAAATCGGGCGAAAATATATATGGAAGCTATATCCAAATATGAAGCGATTTCAACGAAGCTTGTCACAGGTTAGGTTATACTAATTTCAGTGCGTTTTGTTCCCATCAGCCCATTGGTTCTTTGGAGCGTCAATTACTTAAAATCAATCTAAAATAAAAGGGAGCAATATCTAAATTTCACCCGATGTACACGAAACTTGGCACACATCATTCTGGACTAAATTTACATTACATGAAATCGGACGATATATATACTATATATAGGAGCTATATCCAAATCTGGACCGATTTTCTCGAAACTTGGCAGACATCATTCTAGGCTCAATTCAGTACGTTATGCCAAATTTGGTGCAAATCGAAAGATATATAGGGACTTTGGTGCTCCATTTACATGAAATCGGACAAATCTATATATGGGAGCTATATCTAAATCTGGACCGATTTTCTCGAAAATTGGCAGACATCACTCTAGGCTCAATTCAGTACGTTATGCCAGATTTGGTGCAAATCGAAAGATATATAGGGACGTTTGTGGACCATTTACATGAAATGGGCCGAAACTATATATGGGAGCTATATCTAAATCTGAACCGATTTTTCCCAATTTCAATAGGATTCGTCCTTGGGCCAAACAAATGAACTGTGCCAAATTTCATCCAAATCGGATTATAAATGCGACCTGTACTTTGTTTACAATTTAACACCAACAGACGGACAGACGGACGGACATGCATAAATCGACTCAGAAAGTGATTCTATGCATATTCTCAAAAGGAACTATGGGCCTATCTCGTTTCCTTTTGCCTCTTACGAACATATGCACAAAGACATAATACCCTGTATCACAGTGTGGAGAAGGGCTGTTCAGGCTGATACAACCTAAGTTAAGTCATATAGGAAATTTTATTTTAACTTTTAGTTATTTGTGATACCTGAAATCTTTGAAATAACATTTACCTTTAAGTTCATAAAAATAAATTTTTTATACTCAAATTCCACATATGACTTAAAAAGAACTGAAAAAACTCTTGACAAAAATCTTTATTTTTTTACTCTGCACTCACAGAAAGTAACACAACATCCGGTGCTTTAATGTATGACGGGATTTTAAAGGACATCAAAAGAATAAAAGAAGGAAAAAAGACATTGAGCAGCAACAGCAAGGAGTAGTAGTGATACTACTACCAAACAGATAAATGCTTCATGACATTTTGCAGCCATTAACATTTGAATGTATCACCGAGTTCGTGTGTGTGTGCGTGTGTCAGTTTGTATGTGAGCAAAATAACAGCATAAGTCTGATATCGTGTTATGAATATTTAAACAATGTGCTGTGCAAAATCAGTTTTCACAGTAAAACATCAACATTTCGTACGCGACTACAATCCTTCGTCGAGAGGAGGACCAACAATAATATCGAATATAAGAACTCACACTTGGTATTATAAAATAAACACTACGAACACACCCATACAGACACATGGGGTGTTGCAACTCCTGTTGAGATATGAATATGAATATTGTTTTTTTTTACTTGTCGTCTTATACAAAGACACTAACTCACTTACAATTACCAGGAGAGCTTTCACTTTTAGCGTTTTCTTTTAAGTTAAAAGTATTCCGAGGAGATGTGTGATGACAGCAATAAAATATTATGTCTTCATATGTGCGACATTAGAGTGGTTTGGAAAGTGGCATTAGAGTGGCTTTTTTAAAGAATATTTTTTCAAAGGACAATCTCCACAATAGGTGTGGATTCAAGGTCCATCAGAGCAATAAGGCGTGGATTTTTTAAAGAATATTTTTTCAAAGGACCATCACAACAATAAGGCGTGGATTTTTTAAAGAATATTTTTTCAAAGGACCATCACAACAATAAGGTGTGGATTTTTCAAAGAATATTTTTTCAAAGGACCATCTCCACAACAATAAGGCGTGGATTTTTTAAAGAATATTTTTTTAAGGACCATCTTCACAACAATAAGGCGTGGATTTTTTAAAGAATATTTTTTCCGAGGGGCTTCATAACAATAAGGCGTGGATTTTTTAAAAGAATATTTTTTTCAAAGGACCATCACAACAATAAGGCGTGGATTTTTTAAAAGAATATTTTTTTCAAAGGACCATCACAACAATAAGGCGTGGATTTTTTAAAAGAATATTTTTTCAAAGGACCATCACAACAATAATTCGTGGATTTTTTAAAAAATATTTTTTCAAAGGACCATCACAAAAATAAGGCGTGGATTTTTTAAAGAAAATTTTTTCAAAGGACCATCACAACAATAAGGCGTGGATTTTTTAAAAGAATATTTTTTCAAAGGACCATCACAACAATAAGGCGTGGAAAATTGGTGCATTACGTAGTGTTGGATTAACATTTCGTTGCATTTGAAAGCATATCTATACATATACAAGTACATATTTTACATTCACTTTTTTTGCCCATCATGTTTACAAGTATTAAAGTATTTGCATTACTTAGTTTACTGGAGCGTTTTTTTACACTGCTGTCATTATTTTTGTTTGCGTATTGGTTTAACTTAAAGCATTACAAAAGGAATTAACAAAAATGTATTTAACAATAACAACAGCAACACCAGCAGCTAGAGTTGGTAACGAAAAGTAGAATATCTAACCAAACAAATATTGCATGTTCATGCATATGCATGAACATGTGAGGTTAAATGGAAAAAAAATATTTTATATACACAATATTTTTTGTTTTACTAGGGCACTGTCCTGTATTTTTTCCGAATGCAATGGCAGAATAACAAAACCACAGGTATGGTAAAGACAAATATTTGTATAAATTCTTTTTATATTATTTTACGGTTTTGTGTTGTAATAAAATGTTTTTAAATTTTATTTATTTACATATACACAATTTTTTAGTAACCCAGTGTTATTGACAGGACATTATTTTTAATAGTTTCACATTTTAAATTAAATATTTAGACTACATTTGTGAAAAAATAATTTCAGGCCCATTGAAAAAAATATTCTTTAAAAAATTAAGAAAATATTCTTTAAAAATGCAGGCCTATGGAAAAAATATTCTTTAAAAATGCATGCCTATGGAAAAAATATTCTTTAAAAATTCAGGCCTATGGAAAAAATATTCTTCAAAAAATTCAGGACAATTAAGAAAATATTCTTTAAAAATTCAGGCCTATGAAAAAACTATTAACAAAAAAATTCATTAAAAAATCCAAGCCTTTGTGGACCTTGAAAAAATATTCATTAAAAAATCCAAGCGTATGTGGACCCTTAAAAATATTCATTAAAAAATCCAAGCGTATGTGGACCTTGAAAAAATATTCATTAAAAAATCCATGCGTATGTGGACCTTCCAAAAATATTCATTAAAAAATCCACGCCTGGTCCTTGAAAAAATATTCATTACAAAATCCACGCCTTATTGGTCTTTGAAGAAATATTCATTACAAAGTCTACGCCTTATTGCTCCTTGAATTTTTTTTTAAATCCACGCCTTATTGGTCCTTGAAAAGATATTCATTACAAAGTCCACGCCTTATTGGTCTTTGAAGAAATATTCATTACAAAGTCTACGCCTTATTGCTCCTTGAATTTTTTTTTAAATCCACGCCTTATTGGTCCTTGAAAAAATATTCATTACAAAGTCCACGCTTTATTGCTCCTTGAATTTTTTTTAAATCACGCCTTATTGGTCCTTGAAAAAATATTCATTACAAAGTCCACGCCTTATTGTTCCTTGAAAGATTATTTTTTAAAAAATCCACGCCTTATTGATCCTTGAAAGATTATTTTTTAAAAAATCCACGCCTTATTGATCCTTGAAAGATTATTGTTTAAAAAATCCACGCCTTATTGATCCTTGAAAGATTATTTTTTAAAAAATCCACGCCTTATTGATCCTTGAAAGAATATTATTTAAAATATCCACGCCTTGAAAATCCTTGAAAAATTATTTTTTAAAATATCCACGCCTTGAAAATCCTTGAAAAATTATTTTTTAAAATATCCACGCCTTGAAAATCCTTGAAAAATTATTTTTTAAAAAATCCACGCCTTATTGATCCTTGAAAGATTATTTTTTAAAAAATCGACGCCTTGAAAATCCGTGAAAAATTATTTTTTAAAAAATCGACGCCTTGAAAATCCGTGAAAAATTATTTTTTAAAAAATCGACGCCTTGAAAATCCTTGAAAAATTATTTTTTAAAAAATCCACGCCTTATTGATCCTTGAAAGATTATTTTTTAAAAAATCGACGCCTTGAAAATCCGTGAAAAATTATTTTTTAAAAAATCGACGCCTTGAAAATCCGTGAAAAATTATTTTTTAAAAAATCCACGCCTTATTGATCCTTGAAAGATTATTTTTTAAAAAATACACGCCTTATTGATCCTTGAAAGAATATTATTTAAAATATCCACGCCTTGAAAATCCTTGAAAAATTATTTTTTAAAATATCCACGCCTTGAAAATCCTTGAAAAATTATTTTTTAAAATATCCACGCCTTGAAAATCCTTGAAAAATTATTTTTTAAAAAATCCACGCCTTATTGATCCTTGAAAGATTATTTTTTAAAAAATCGACGCCTTGAAAATCCTTGAAAAATTATTTTTTAAAATATCCACGCCTTGAAAATCCTTGAAAAATTATTTTTTAAAATATCCACGCCTTGAAAATCCTTGAAAAATTATTTTTTAAAATATCCACGCCTTGAAAATCCTTGAAAAATTATTTTTTAAAAAATCCACGCCTTATTGATCCTTGAAAGATTATTTTTTAAAAAATCGACGCCTTGAAAATCCGTGAAAAATTATTTTTTAAAAAATCCACGCCTTATTGATCCTTGAAAGATTATTTTTTAAAAAATACACGCCTTGAAAAACCTTCATCCTTGAAAAATTATTTTTTAAAAAATACACGCCTTGAAAAACCTTCATCCTTGAAAAATTATTTTTTAAAAAATGCACGCCTTGAAAAACCTTGATCCTTGAAAAATTATTTTTTAAAAAATGCACGCCTTGAAAATCCTTGATCCTTGAAAAATTATTTTTTAAAAAATCCACGCCTTGAAAATCCTTGATCCTTGAAAAATTATTTTTTAAAAAATCCACGCCTTATTGTTTTGATGGTCCTTTGAAAAAATATTTTTTAAAAAATCCACGCCTTATTGTTGTGATGGTCCTTTGAAAAAATATTTTTTAAAAAAACCACGCCTTATTGTTGTGATGGTCCTTTGAAAAAATATTTTTTAAAAAATCCATGCCTTATTGTTGTGATGGTCCTTTAAAAAATTATTTTTTAAAAAATCCACGCCTTATTGCTGTGAAGTTCCTTTGAAAAAATATTTTTTTAAAAAATCCACGCCTTATTGTTGTGATGGTCCTTTGAAAAAATATGTTTTAACAAGTGAAAAAGCGTTAAGTTCGGCCGGGCCGAACTATCTATCTCAACAACAACTATCTCAATTCCTTCAGAAGATAGCGTGATTACAACAGACGGACGGACGGACATGGCTAGATCGTCTTAGAATTTTACCCTGATCATGAATATATATACATTATAGGGTCGGAAATGAATATTTCGATGAGTTACAAACGGAATGACAAAATTAATATACCCTCCATACTATGGTGGAGGGTAAAAAAAATCAACGCCTTATTGTTGTGATGGTCCTTTGAAAAATTATTTTTTAAAAAATTCACGCTTTATTGTTGTGATGGTCCTTTGAAAAATTATTTTTTAAAAAATTCACGCCTTATTGTTGTGATGGTCCTTTGAAAAATTATTTTTTAAAAAATTCACGCCTTATTGTTGTGATGGTCCTTTGAAAAATTATTTTTTAAAAAATCCACGCCTTTTTGTTGTGATGGTCCTTTGAAAAATTATTTTTTAAAAAATATACGCCTTATTGGTCCTTAAAAAATATTCTTTAAAAAATCAACGCCTTTTTGGTCCTTAAAAAATATTCGCCTTATAGGTCCTAGAAAAGTTTCGTATAAAAATCCAAGCCTTATTGTTTTTAAAAAATACACGGTTTATTGTAGTAATGGTCGTTGAAAAAATATTCTTTAAAAAATTCATGTATTCTCCAATTTTCTTATGTTAAAGATTAAACAAAACTATAAATTCTATTTGCCGACTCAAAGCAAACACTTCATTCCAGCTCAGCTAAATGACCTTACCACCCAATTTTCGAGGCAAAGGTTACTACACCATTGGCCAGGTAACAACACACCCTCCCTCGCCACAAAAGAAGTTAAATAAACGACTTGCCATTCATTTGTAATGTTAAACAAAACCTCTGTAAAAATATGATCTTGAAAATTGTGCTTGTCTGCCGAAAATGGTTTCGCATATTTACACGCCCTCAAAAAACGAACTGAAAGCGGCTTGAGGGGACATAACCTTTTTTTGAAGGAATAGAAACGCATTTAAGAAATTTCTGTGTTTAACCGCCACATAACACCAAACCATTTTCCACCATGGGTCAGGTCAGGGTAGGGCAGAGGTGATGAGTTTGGCAGCGCCTAATGTTAATTCATTTGCGTTTCATGATTTCTGTTGGTCGTTTGGTTGGCTGTTCTTTAAGCTTTCTTGTTCTTCATATTCTTCTTCTCTTAACTTATTTCGTTTCGTAAGAACTCCAAAGTATTTGTACGGGTTAAATAGTCAGAGTTTGTTGGACTTTTGAGCAGGATTTGGATGGTTGGTTGGCTGTTTGGCTGGCGATGATGTTGAAAGATTTGTTTTTTTTCTATACACACACATACATATATCCGCTGAGCAGCATACCTTGTGTATGTGTTTGTATTTTTTGTTTTGCAGCTTTCACTAGCTATTCTGCCCGGTGCTGGTAGCGGTTACTACGAAATGCTGGCAAATGTTTGGCATAGTTCTTTTTGTTCGCTGCGGGTTTTTGTTTTGCATTATTTTGCAAAATGTTGTGGCCGTGTTTTTTTTTTGGGTTATTCTCACACTGTGGTTGGTTTTGTTGGTAAAAAGCCGCTTTACCCAGATGTAGCCAACTTTCATGTTTGTATTAAGTTTGAGGTTTTATTTTTTTCGGGAAAAAGGACATTTTAGTTTAGAAACATTTGTTATAGTTTTTTTTTTTTGTTTAAGACTACGTGGAAAAGACGCTAAGAAGACAGGTAAGTGCTATTGATTAAAAAGTGAGTGAAGATACATGGCCTTTAAAGAACGGATATTTTTACAAGTTCGAATAGTTCGGATATTTTAAAAGCTCGAATGGACGGAAACTTTTATATAATACACAAAGAAGGAATTATGATAATAAAAATTCCGAAAAATCAGAACCTTTTCTACATATAGATTTTAAATTGATACACAATAAACCCTTGATACTAGCTTTCTACTGGGCAGTTAAAACGTATTAAGGAAGACCTTAAATATAAAATCGCTTAAAGAGAATGGTCTAGAAAAGACGCGTATCGATTAGTGCCTATAAATTCGGAAACATGTAAAACTTGTTATAAACTGTATAAAAACAACAATCTGGGATTAAGCCTGACTATTTTGCAAAAACAAAATACAAATGGTATCCCAAATAACCCGCCAACACTACTGAAATTGTTATAAACCTTATACGCCCTCAACATCTAAGTTTTAATTGTCTGCTGCAGACACTCAGGTTGGAAAACTAGTCTACAAATTTTAACTTACGGAAAATGAAGCGGGACTGAAAAAAAATTTTCCGGAAAAATGTCTAGTCTAGAGTGCCCCTTAACAGCTACTTCGCTGTGAATACCGAAAATACCGAAAATAGGTCGTGATCTTTATATGGGGCTATGGGTTAAGTCATATATAGGCAATTTTCTGCAAAAATGTTTTTCCACCCTCCTTGAAACAGGAATAATAAAACATAAATAAAACATTTTAAATACCGAAAATTGCCGGGACTTTTAAAAGCAGGCTATGTGAAAACGAGGTCATGTAATGATTTTTTAGCACCGGAATACCAAATTGCAATCTTCTTCGAGGTTTCAAATCTGTCAAACTATGTTGTTAATTAAATTTTTATATCCTCACCCTTATGAGAGTATATACACTTCGATACCGCAAAAATCTGCTTCATAGAAATTTTGGTTTTCGTTCCCATGTTTCTTTGGACCAAATCTGGCCGGCTGGTACGCACGATTGCACTTTCGTATTAATTTTTCCAAATTCAGTTCAAGTTCGAAGACGGCGTAGATTTTTAAAAGAATATTTCTTAAAGTCTAAAAAGACGTGGATTTTTAAGGGATTTTTTAAGGACCATTAGATCCGTATATTTATTAAGGAATACTTTTTTTAGAGAATTTTAAGAGGGGTAGCTTTTTAAGGAAAATTTTTTATAAGGATTCTAAGACGCGTGTACTTTTTAAGGAATATTTTGTAGGGTCTATAAGAGGCGTGGACTTTTTAAGGAATATTTTGTAGGGAATAGAGGCGTGGACGAACAAACGATTTGAGCTAAACTTCCAGAAAAATGTCGAAGGATGGGACTGATTGGTCCACTATTTTTAGTACCTCCCATATAAAGGTTCAAAATTTTGAAAATTTGTAAATCTTTTATGCGAACGGAATATCCAATTTCAACGAAATCTTACACATCGTAATATTTTTAACATATACAGCTGAAGTCCGAAGATGGGACCCATTGGTCCACTCCTCCTGGTACCTCCCGCACAAATCGTCAAACATTTATTTATCAAATATCAAATGAATGTAATGTCCGGTTTTATTAAAATCTTAATACTAATAAGAAACATAGATGAAGTCTAAATATGGGATCTTTGGGTCCAATACTTCAGGTACATTCCACCCAAAATGGTCACAATTTTGTTGAAACTATCATCTTATAATAGTGATATTCATACCAACACTGATGAGACCAACTAAATGTGTTTCACAAATACCAAAGTTAGCTGATTTAGTACAATTTAAGTAGAACATAACATAGACCTTTGGGGAAAGGATATCAAAATAATTTAAAATTATTTAAGAATACTGTATATGGCCATCCTCCACACGAATTACTAATAAAACCTCAAATGTTGTCTAGTCTATGACCGGAAATATTTGTTCACGTTTCATAATAGATAGCGATATTTACATAAAGGAAATCATTTTGCTATCATTCTCAGTTGACACATTTTCACGAGACATTTTCCAAAGAAAATATCGTTAACCTCAAAATTTAATTTCAAAAATACTTTACTTCTTTTACGAATATTTCCCTTCCATGTTGGTGAAGGTTAGTTAGCGAAATTCACTTTGTAAAGTAAACAATTACCAAGTTAACAAAAAAATTGTGTGTGTGTTTGATGGCTGTTTGGCCAATATTATCTAAAGTTTTTCAGCTGGGCAAATAAACGTTCTGTTGCCTGGAAAAAAAGATTCAACCATGCAACGACAAACCGCCATGAAATGGCGGGTCTTTGTTGAAAATGTGACAATTATGGTGGTTGCTTTGTTGCGTATAGACTTATATTGCAAAAGCAGGTGAAGAGGTGAATGGATTTTTTGTGATTTAAATTCTTTAAATATACTTTTTTAAGATTGAGAGTAATATTATAATATTTCCAAATTTAACCTGTAAGAATAGGACCAAAGTCGGACGGGCGGACTCTACATATTGTAAAGATAAAAAAAGTTTTATAGATGCTATCTAGCGGATTCCGACGAAAAAATACCTCGATTGGCATCAATCTGTTCATATTTATGTATAGCTTTCGTATGGAGTTTCGTCCAATTTTATTTAATTTGACAGTACAACTATCTACGTCTCTATTAGGGACACGTAGTTGAGCGCAAAAGTCGACTTTTAGACTTTTCGATTTTTGCCACAGAACAAAAAGTCTAGACTTTTCGATTTTTTGCTTTTGACTAAAAAGTTGACTTTTCGATCTTTCGTTTTTGTCAAACCTGTTCAAAATCGAGTTTCGACTTTTAACAACTAATGAAAAATCGCCTAAAAATTAAATTATCTACAGGAATTGTTGTCAGCAGAGAAAATAAAATTCTGAAACGTGTAATTTTTGGACAATTTGGGCCCTGTGGGGACTAAACTTAATAGGTAGTTATATCTCCATTGGGATGCGTTGTTATTTATTGCTATAAAAATGTGTTTTTATATGTGGACACAACATGTTAAAAAATCCTCAAAATATCGAATTTTTTATACATTTCCCAAAATCGATATTTTCCAAATATAAAGAAAATCGAAGAATATATTTAGACACTTTACATATATGTCATTACAGGGTTATCAACTTGTTGGTTTCAAAAGTATGGGACTGGGATTCAACATCTATGTTCTTAAACCATTTTTTTTCTTTTCAGGTAAAAGTCTGACATTAACGAAACGGATCACGAACGTCGGTCTTGTGCGCATCTCCTCCAATTTGAAAGACCACGTTCCAAGATGTTGTTTTCTTCTTGGTCTTTCCATCTAATTCGTGGCCTTCCCCTTCTACGGGAACCATCAGTAGGCTCGCTTTTATATGCCTTTTGAGCTGGGACATTCTCATTCATTCGCACAACACGGCCTAGCCACCGTAGTCGCTGCAGCTCAATACGACTGACTATGTTGATGTCCGCATATAAATTGTACAGCTCGTTGTTCATTCGACGCCGATATTCACCGTCGACGCAGATCGGCCCGTAGATCTTTCAGAGATTTTTTCTTTCAAACACCCCAAGAGTTGCCTCATCTGCTTGCGCAAATACCCATGCTTCAGATCCATATAACAGCACGGGTAGTATCAGCGTCTAGCAAATTGTAAATTTGGTCTGGCGGGAGGTGGCCTTGTTTCTAAACTGCTTACTTAGACCATAGTAGCATCGGTTGGCCATCACTATCCTTCTCCGAATTTCAAAACTGATGTCATTCGTTTTGTTTATGGCGGTACCAAGGTATATAAAATCTTTAACTACCTCGAAGCTGTAGTTCTGAAGTTCCACAGTTGGTCTAAGTCTACTGGACGTATTGTGCGTTGACTCCTTCAAAGGTTACCAAAGGTTACTGTTACCGCTCGCAATGTTCGACTAATTATATCGATGTCATCGGCGTAGGCGAGTAGCATATGCTATTTGGTGTACAGAGTGCAATTTCTGTGCACCTTTGCATCTCTTATCACCTTTTCCAGCAGAATGTTAAAAAGATCACACGACAAACTATCACCATGTCTGAATCCTCGTTCGGTATTGAAGGGCTCCGGTAGGTTCTTTCCGACTTTAACTGCTGACCTTGTGCCACTTAAAGTTATAAAGTTAAAATGCCGAACGTAGAAATGACTTTAAACACCTCTGAACGAATAGGACTGTCGAATGCGGCTTTATTGTCGACGGATAGGTAGAATGTGTCGATGTGTTTTTCGTGGGTCTTATCCAGGATTTCCCGCAGAGTGAAAATCTGGTCAATAGTGGATTTGCCAGGCCTGAAGCCGTATTGGTATAGTCCAATAATGTCATTGACCATTGACTTCAATCGTTCACACAGCACACTGGATAGCTCTTAATATGCGATGGTAAGAGGGCTAATTCCTCTATAGTTGGCACATATCGCCTTGTCTCCTTTTTTGTGCACGGGACACAGGATGCTGTGGTTCCAATCATTGGGCATGCATTCCTCTAGCCAAATTGTGCTAATCAAGTGGTGCGTGTCTTTCCAGTGCGTGTCTGGTGCCAGTCTTGAATAGTTCGGCTGGTAACCCATCGGCTCCTGTCCTCATCGGCGCTTTTATGACCTCATCTCGGCTAGGTGGTATACACTCTATAGCATCATCTCTTATTGGTTCTGGGGTATCTTCTTCACCACCACTATTTGATACCAGAAGCTTTTCAAAATGCTCCTTCCAGATCCTCAACACGCTGTCTGTATTTGTCACCAGGTTTCCTTCTTCATCTCTACACCTCGATTTGCTCACGCTCACGTTTTTCTTGTTCTTTCTTCTTTTTTCTGAAAACACGTTTCTCCTCCCTCCTCAAAACCTTTTACAACAAGTAAAAAAGTGTCAGTAGGTGTTGCCGACAGATACACTCTCAGCCTATGGTCTGCGTAAGTTTTATTATTTTTATTGGACGTTACCAATTTGCAAAGTTCGAATGAAAACATGTTAACACTGGGTGAGAGATACCATAACGAGCAGCCCGATCTTCTTATTTGATGTTCCGTTCGCTCCATATGATATTTACATGTTTTCAAAGTTTTGAGGAGGTACTAGAAGGCGTGGACTTCCAATTTGAATTAAGTTTGAAAGAAATATTACAATGTGCATACTTGGAATGAAATCGGACTTTTCACGCCATGTTATTGACAAATTTTCAACATTTTTACCCATTTTGGAGGAGGTACCAGAGAATGCCAATGGGTGCTATCTTTGGAAAAGATATCAGGTTTTGCAAAAATTGGTTCAAATCGGATAGTATGTTCGCAAGATATTATAAAATTAATTTTCAAGAAAATGTTAACCATTTTGTGGGGGAAGTACCAGAAGGAGTGGACCGATATTTCTCATATTTAAACTTGAACTAAGTTTGGAAGAAATATTACGATTAGCATAGTTAGGATGAAATCGGTTCTTCCCTTCGACAGTTATCATGCCCACCAGCCGGCCAGATATATAGACAGACCGAAAGATGGATATTTCTAAATCGACTCCAATTTGTCTGAAACGGATTTGGTCCAAAGAAACATGGGGTCCAAAACCAATATTTCGATGAGGCAAATTTGTTTGCAGTACCAAGGTATATATACCCTCATTAGCCATAAGAAAATTATCTATAATCCTACAAGTTTCCATTTATATTCAATAGGACTGGGAGAAATGTAAAAATAAATAATCTTATATTTTTGGAGACTTACATTTCTGTTTCGAACTTACTCCATTTTGGAGATGACAGTAATTACTTAACAACATACTTCAAATCTTCAATTCAGAACAAAAAAAAAAAAAAAAAAAAATGTTTCAATTAACTTTAGCAATAAGTCTGATGAAGTTTTTCGATCACTACTCTATTTGACTTTACATGCCACGTGGGAAAACCCGAACCGTCTAACAAATCTCTCTCAAAAAATAAATCTACTAACAAAGAAAACAACATTTCAACGAAATTGCAGACACATCCATTATTTCCTCGGATACGAATAGAAAAGGCCGACCGACATGCCTAATTCTCATAAAAACAAATTTAACACAAAAGTCTTTCAACTCCTTCATCACTTCATATTGTGATAAACATCCGATTCTTTCGATGATGATGAAGAAGAAGAGTGGGGTAGAATAAAATTTAATATCTAAATTGATTTTGTTCTTTGATTGAATTTTTACTTTAAAGTTTTGTTGTATTTTTATGAAATCCTTTTCAAAGTTTTGAATATTTGTTTTACAGCAAAAAAGGACTAACACCACCTCAGCTCAATTTGTTATAGGGAAGAATTTTGTCGGTTACACGTCATTTGGATGTTTGGGAAAAATAGCCACTTTTGGTCGGATTAAAAAAAGATGTTGGGAGGATATTTTTGTCGATTTATTGGTCGATTTTTACAAAAATATATTTTTTTTTGAAATCCTACAAAATATGACCAGTTCACTCAAACACACAAATTGGAACTGAGGGACAACCAGAATTCCGAGATTGAAATACCAATTCAAAGGTTTTATGAATACCCCTAAATATCGAAAATATGTGCAGAACTTAACGAACTCTATCCAAACCCCTTTTAGAACCTTAGATGACTCAATGGGGCAACCCTGCTAGCTTGTGCTGCTCTTCACGCTGATGTGCATTCGAAAGGGTGTGATTTGTTTTTGCCCGAACTTCTTCTTTGTTACTTTTCCATTATCCCAACAGGTAGGCTTTTTTGACTGGCTTTGATTTGTTTTGGAAATTTTACATTTCCCAAATTGTTTCTATTTTTGTTGTTGTTTGTTTGTCGCTTTCTTAAATAGCTGGTATATCATAGGCTTTTTTACGCCTAACGCCAAGCACACAAAAAAGTTAACAAAGTTTAGCAGTTCCTTTATTTAAAACAGCTTCGTTTACTGCAAACGAAGCGGACGTCTCTATTCTTCTTTTACCGAAGAGCATTACGAAAAATTTCTACTTTTGATGTTTGCCGTTTTTGCCTTAAGTTGTTGCTGGTTTTTTTAACGTTAATATGTGTTCCAGCGAATTTACGCGTGAAATGTTACATTTCGAATAGAAAGTCGTAGAAAGTAGGCGAAATGTGTTCAAAGGTAGTATGAATGCAGGTTTTGTTTTCAATTCCCTTTGAAAAACGAAAACAAAGTTTTCTCTGGAAAATCTGAAATAAAAGCTGCAAAGTTCGGATGGATTAAAAGAAACAACGCAAAACAAACAAATAGACATTCAATATGCAAAAGAGTG
>NW_026886530.1:0-7655 GCF_032173495.1 Musca vetustissima | reverse complement strand
AATTATCTTAGAAGCGTCAAGATCCGGAGTTTTTTAATTGTGTAATTTCTTTTAATTTTCTTTTTCCTTTGGAAAAAATTGGGGGTTTAGGTCCACCATTACGGTGACCAGGAAAACGAATAAAATATATAAACTTAATATACTAAAATATGGATCTATGAGCAATTTTAGGATAGAGCTCTGAAAGTTTGCACAGACAATGCTATTACTTCTAGGATGTTTGGAATTTATCAACCGAACTGACTGTAATTTAGTATTTGGGTTCTCATTGAATAACATAAATCCGAACCAAAACGTATTACTCTTGAACCATGTTTCCAGGTAGCTCACATATAACAACACCCTCATATTTGGGCATATTCAACAGCTGTGCCCTAACAGTCGTCGCATAAAAAAAAAACATTGATATGAAATTTGACGAACTTAATTATGCAATCTTTATCTATATGTGAACCGACCTTTGTCCTATTTCATAGGATACCTATATACGTATTGAATAACATGTTAAAATTTGGAACCGATTGAATTATTAATTTTTGAGTTATAGTGACAGCCATTTGTAAAAACACTCTTTTGTCGCAAAAAACAAACCCATTTAAGGCTCAATGTGATACGCTGTGCAAAATTTCGTGTCAACCGGACAAACATGATAAGTTTTGTGAACCATTTACTTAAAATCGGATGAATATATATTGGAAATTTTATTTGGTGTCAATCGGACGAAAATGTATATTGGAGCTATATCTAAATCTACTAAATCTAAAACCGAGGCTGAAGTTAGTATCAGAACGTTCTGCAAATTTTTGTGCGAATCGGTCATATTTTGGAGTAGTAGGCCATACTGACTTCAGTTCTTTGTACAAAATTTTGTGCGAATCGCTAATATTTTGGAGCTCTGGGCGCTATATCTAAATTTGAACTGATTTCAACAAAACTTTGCGGCAATCGGCCATATTTTGGGGCCTTGGTGCACCATTTACTGAAAATCGGACAAAACAATATATAAGAGCTATATATAAATCTGAATTTTGTGCGAATCGGCCATATTTTGGGGCTTTGGTGCACCATTTTTTGAAAATCGTATGAAACTATATATAGGACCTATATCTAAATCTGAACCGATTTTTCCCAATTTCAATAGGGTTTGTCCAAATAAATAAGCTGTCCTAAATTTCATCTAAATCGGATTATAAATGCGACACACTGTGTCACGACCGCGGCTAAAAATGGTCAAAACCAACATCCTCGGAGGACAAATTTATTGATGAGAATTGATAGAAACACTCCCAGTAGAATAAATATGAAATTTGGTATTGATACGTCAAGTAGTTGAGTCTATACAAAGGTTCAAATCTGATAATTGTTGGCAAACTGCTTTTTTCACATATTTCGAAGAAATTGACATTTTTCTAATGCTAAAATCTTTGAATATTTTAATTAACGGTTATTATAAACCAGTGAGCGGAGCAGTATAGTCGGACGGGGCCGACCATATGATACCATACACAACTTCCACGAAAGTATAACTTTCTGTAGTTCTATATTCTGAGCATTGGCAATATTTCGCGATATTTGCACCCTCTTGACCGACTAGAGGTCAACACATACACAAACAAATAAATTTTCGGTCAAATTCATCCCAAAATTATTATTTGATCATCAACGAAAATTATAGGCGTTATCCTTGACCATACCTGGATCCTCATGGAACATTTTATAGCGATCAATGCTATATTTCCACCCCCTATTGTAGTAATGGCCCTCTGGAGTGACCAGAAAAACCGACAAAAAAGTTTTTGGTCCATTTCATCCCCTAAATATTAACCGATCTTTTCCAAAAACAATAGGGGTCTTCATTTCGTGAAGGTTGGTCCATAACTGTGGCCTGTATCGTGTTTACAATTTATAATGGACAGACGGACGGACGGACATACATGTCTATATCGACTCAGCTAGTCGAGATATGGCGATCGGTATACTTAAAGGTGGGTCTAGGACCAATATTTCGCGGCGTTACAAACTTTTGGGGCTGCACAAAGCTATAATACCCTGACAACATAGTTGCTTGGGATGTAATAAACTAGGATTGGCTGTTATTTTTATGTAAATAGAGACAATGTGGAGTTTACACGTTTAGTACTTAGTTCATATAATTTGTGAAGCAAATTTTTAAATTAATGGAGTAGAACAAAAAAGTTTAAACCAGTGAGCGGAGCAGTATAGTCGGACGGGGCCGACCTTATGATACCCTACACAACTTCCACGAAACTATAACTTTCTGTAGTTCTATATTCTGAGCTTGGGCAATACTTCGCGATATTTGCACCCTCTTGACCGTCTAGAGGTCAACAAATATTACTAATATTCAGTGCAGCCCTTATAATTACTTGGCCAGATTCCCTTTACCGGGGGTTGTGTTGTGTTACTAAATAATATATGAATACGTAAGCACCTGTAAATATTTATGTGTAAGTCCCGAATCCGAGTACATACGACAATATAATTGGTATCAATTTAAGGGTCAACCACTCTTCTTGAACATACTATCAACTTCTCGGGTCTAGGACCTTCAGG
This sequence comes from Musca vetustissima, assembly GCF_032173495.1. NCBI lineage: Eukaryota > Metazoa > Arthropoda > Insecta > Diptera > Muscidae > Musca > Musca vetustissima. The sequence goes on along the minus strand of NW_026886530.1, from coordinate 5,081 downwards.
TGCAAAAATATACGCCATAGAATTCAAAATTTGTAATTTTTCACACAAACTTCAGGGTCCATTTGACCCGCAAAATATTGACTGATCTTTATCAAAACAGTCATGTTCTTTGGCCCGATCCCGTTCTTCATGTAAAAATTCGCTGTTTTTGAACCATAATTGCGCCCTCTGGAGTCCCAAAAGTTTGTAACGCCGCGAAATATTGGTCCTAGACCCACCTTTAAGTATACCGATCGTCATATCTCGACTAGCTGAGTCGATCTAGACATGTGTGTCCGTCCGTCCGTCTGTCCATTATAATTTGTAAACACGATACAGGCCACAGTTATGGACCAATCTTCACAAAATTTTGCATGTAGAATGGGTCCTGGCCAATGAAGACCCCTATTGTTTTTGGGAAAGATCGGTTAATATATAGGGGATGAAATGGACCAAATACTAAATTTTTTAGGTTTTTCTGGTCGCTCCAGAAATTTTGCATGGAGAAGGGGATCGGGCTAAAGAATAAGCATGCATGTTTTGATAAAGATCGGTCAATATTTAGCGGGTCAAATTGACCCTGACTTTTGTGTGAAAAATTACAAAAATTGTATTCTGTAGCATTTATATTTACCACTGAAGGACATAGACCCGAGAAGTTGATATTATATCCAAGAGGAGTGGTTGACCGTTAAATTAAAACCAATTATATTTTTGTATGTGCCCGGATGTGGGAGTTACACCTAAATATTTACAGGTATCTCCGTTTTCGTATATTATTTATTAACCCATTATCACTCTAGAGAGCGGAACTATAGCGCTGATCGCTTTAAAATGTTCCATGAGGTTCCAGGTATGGTCAAGGACAACGCCTATAATTTTCGGTGATGATCAGATAATAATTTTGGAATGAAGTGGACCGAAAACTTAATTTTTTGTGTTATTTTCGAGTCGATCTATAGACCACAAATGAAAGCCGAACATCACAACACAACCCACGGTGAAGGGAATCTGGACAATAGCTGTACTGAATACTCGTAATATTCGGAAAATATGTCAGTGTGAGGAAGAGGTGCTGTTTACCTTAATCGGGCAAGAGGGTGCAAATATCACGAAATATTGCCCAGACTCGGAATAAACATCCGCAGAAAATTTGAGTTCCGTGGTAGTTGTGTAGGGTATCATATGGTCGGCCCCGTCCGACTATACTGCTCCGCTCACTGGTTTTTTATTTGAGTTGTGAAAAAGGTTTTCTTCAACATTAAAAAAAAAAATAGCTGCGTAGACTTGCGGACCTAAAAGTTATTTATGTTTTTTAGTGACCACCTTATTAAAAAAATATGACATATCCACTAAATAGTTAGAAGTTAAGGATCGATTATGTTATGCATACCATTAAAAAACTTGTTGAGGGTCAAATGGGAAGGATAAGTACTGATTCAGAACATAGTAATCATACAATATTTTACATACAATTTGCAATTAATTGGAAAATAATGTTTTCGGAAGCGGAGATATAGTCGAATTAGTATTAAAATTTAGTTTTTTATACCCTTCACCACACTGTGGTGCATATGTTTGTAACAGGCAAAAGGAAACGAGATAGACACATGGTTCCTTTTGAGAATATGCATAGAATCACTTTCTAAGTCGATTTATGCATGTCCGTCCGTCTGTTTGTCCATGTTAAATTGTAAACAAAGTACAGGTCGGATTTATGATCCGAATTGGATGAAATTTGGCATAGGTCACTTATTCGGCCCAAGGACGAACCCCATTGAAATTGGGAAAATCGGTTCAGATTTACATATAGCTCCCATATATATATATATATATATATATTTAACCGATTTAATGTAAACGGTCCCTATATATCCTTCGATTTGCACGAAATTTGGTATAGCCTAATCATTTAGGTCTAGAAAGATGTCTACCAAGTTTCGTGAAAGTCGGTCCAGATTTAGATTAGCTCCCATATATAGTTTCGTCCGATTTCATAGAAATGGTGCACCAAAGTCCCTATATATCTTTCGATTTGCACCAAATTAGGCATAACGTATAGCTCCCATATATAGTTTCGTCCGATTTCATGTAAATGGTGCCCCAAAGTCCCTATATATCTTTCGATTTGCACGAAATTTGGCATAACGTACTGAATTGAGCCTTGAATGATGTCTTCCAAGTTTCGAGAAAATCGGTCCAGATTTAGATATAGTTTTGTACGATTTCATGTAAATGGTGCACCAAAGTCCATAGAGTAACTTCGTGTAATGTGGACCACCATTTTCTTTTTTTTTGATATTGTGGGCGTAACAACGGTAAAAAAATAAAAGCAAATTGTTTTCACAACATAGTAGATTTGTTGGCTAAATATATTCCAGGTCAAATAATATAATAATAATAAAAATGTTATTGCATTAAAATAACTTGGCTGGTAATGTGGACAAGTATATGTGGGTAATGAGGATCTGTAAGTTAAATGTAGGTTGTGGATTGGTTGTGATAAATTTTAATTTATTGCACTCTTGGGTAACAATGAATGCAAAAATATTTGGGTTCATGTTATGGAATAGCCCCCATTTATGGGTACCGCCCCATTTGCGGTATTTTGAAGGTCCTTGCTTCATTATCCAGCCGAAGCACCTGTAATTTCGCATATCGAGTTTTCAGAGGATAGAATACCTACTCGTCCTCATAAAAAGGTCCCAATTTTTATAGTGGTCCACATTACCCGACATTGAATGTTTTTATTTAAAAATAATTATCGGCTTCAAAATGACTAAAAATTTAAAAATCACTGATTGCAATTACAGATAAACGTATATTTTTGTTAAAGAAAACAAGAAAACCACATAACTTCTTTATATTCGAGAAAAAAAGAAGTGTTCGACCATTTTGGTAAAACGTTCGACTATTGTGCTAAAAAAAATTTAAAATCACACTTTTACAATCAGAGCTACATTTTCTACAACTGAATTTTCAACTTTTAAATTTCAACTATTAAAACCCAAGTTTGATGTTTGTTTTCACTAATTAGGAAAACATTAATAAGGCGGCATTGACATATTTCAAGCATTTTCTTAGATATGGGGGGTGGTCCCCATTAGACGCCTGGTCCACATTACCCGAAGTTACTCTATATATCCTTCGATTTGCACGAAATTTGGCATAGAGTACTGAATTGAGTCTAGAATGATGATGACCTATTTATATTTGTTTGAAGTCGATTTAAATAATTTACGGATAGATATAGGTAGATTCACATTTAGATAAATATCACATATGTTATTTCATCCAATTTCATGTTAATAGTCCTGTTTAAAATACCCATAGTGGTGAAGGGTATAATATAGTCGGTCCCGTCCGACTTTACTACTTTCCTTACCGGTTCGTGGTTGCTTTTGAATTAGATTTGGTCAGCTTAAAGATTATACTAATTTAACGCATTATTTAGTCCTTCTTTAGGAAAATTATAGTATACATTTTTCGTACATGGCATTGGAGATGTATAGTACAGTACTTTAACCTTTGGAGTGACTTTCACAAGATGCTATCAAGTCATGCCACAAAATTATTAAGAGAACCCCGAATATTTGGAAGAGTCGAGTAAAATAAGGATTTTACTGTTATATCCTCGAACAGCCTGTTATATCCTCGAACAGCCATAAAATACAGGCCCGAAATTATAACATGGATGATGCGATATCGTACATTTGGGAAGATGATATTTATTATATTCCTGATGTATGTTCGTAAAATCTGATGAATGATAAGTCAATAATGTATGTCGTAACTAAAGTATATGAAATATTTAGTTATTAATAAAAGTAACAATACAAATATGGTGGTAGTGATTATATGGTATAGAATAGTTAATTATTCAGGAATATAATTACTTATTGTAACGACTCAATTGTCCACCGAATTGCTGGGGAAAGCTCCCGGCGGCCAGAGTCCGCCACAGAAATTTATTTCTGTCAGCGACAAGAGTAAGGAAAGAAGTCTGTTGTGTGTTTTTAGTATAGGAGGGTTTTATTGCTTCGTTTTCGGCACAGTTGATATTGGGGATATTGGGCGAGACTAGGGTAGGTGTTGGGATATGGGGGACAAGGCTGGGATGAGGCCAGTGATCTGGCCGGGGCCAATTGCCTAGAGCTGCCACCTGGATGACGGAAGCACCTGTGCGTTATGTAGGCGTAGTGGCTTAGGACAACTCACTAGCGCCCACCGCTTAGAAAGAGTCCTTTGGTTGACTGGGGCCTGGGGTAATCTGTAGTCCTAGTGGCGTACGAAAACTCACTAGGGGTACGTTGAGCGGCCTGGAAGTGGCTTGTCCAAACTCACTTCTTCCGTGAACGGCGCAGGTGGCAATCTCAACTCACCTGTTGTTTCGTGAGTCAGGGGTCGGTGGTTTCAGTGGCAACGGGAAGCTCACTTCACCTTCAATCCCCTTCACTCCTTGATTCTGGATTGACTCACCTGTTAAAAGGGGGTTTATGGTATTTCCTCGTCTGGTCCTTGTGCTGTCAGCTTTTCTCTCACGACTGCCCCGCAGCTTTCGTTGTTCGCCCTTTTATAGGACCGTCGTCGCAACCTTCAGGATCACACTGTTGTCGTGCGTTATTCCTTGGCGACGCATCGCAGTCTCTACGCACGCGCGTTGTTGTTTCTTACCGCTGATCAGTGTGAATCCCTTGACGTGCGTTATTGTTGCTAGTTGTTTTCGAACAAGCAACGCATCAGAACCCCTTACCGTGCGTTGTTGTTGCTTGTTGTTTACGAACAAGCAACGCATCAGAACCCCTTACCGTGTGTGTTGTTGCTAGTTGTTTACAACCAAGTAACACATCAGAACCCCTTACCGTGTGTTTTGTTGCTTGTTGTTTACAACTCAGCAACAAGTCAACGCCCTTTGACGTGCATTTTGTTGCTTGTTGTTTACATGCCCCAAAATATCGAACGGTAAGTTGTTTTGATGCCTAAATCGTAAAAACTTCGCACGGAATTTGAAACAATTTGTTGTGCGAATTCAAGTTCATATATTAATTCAATATCTTAGATTCTAAAATTTAATAAATTGGCCGCCAATAAGAAGGATTTCA
>NW_026886529.1:0-7733 GCF_032173495.1 Musca vetustissima | reverse complement strand
ATTTTCAACCTAAGCTTCTGCAATTTGAAACATTATTTTTTCACATAATGCAATAACAAAGTCCACAAATAAAGGACCATACCGATTTAAGGAATTTTGGAGGATTCAAAAAATTCGACTCGGCTGAAACGGCGTTTTTACATTTTGCATGTTATCATAATCATTTTTTGAGTCCTTCCTGTATGTACCCATAGAGGTGTATACTCAAGGCCACTCGGTAGTTGTCCTTTCTTTATTTATTATCTAATTTTTTCTTTAAAATTTAAATTGATTTCCTAAATACACCATACCATAATTATCAAAAGCCATATCCTCCCTCCTCCTGTCAGTCTAAGTACTTCTACTTTAGTAAAACGGCAATTATATGGTTATTCTTTTTGAAAAAAAAAAATAGAAAGGAAACTACTAAATCACTTCAAACTTGAATATGGTCTTTATGACCAAACTCATAGATATTACTATAAAAAGCAGCAGAAAAAATGAACGAACAAAAGTCCCCCCCTCAAACAAAAAGGAATGAAAAGAAAATGTGGCCTGCCATAAAAAGGCCTCTTTAGGAAACTTTTATAGGAAAATTCTATCAAAGATTGAATGGCCTTTTTCGTTACGACAAGTATGTAGGTGATGATAGTATACGAGTGAATGTGTGTGTTTGTTTGTGCGCACAGGAATGTTATGGGAAAACCTTGTACGGTATTGGCATTTTGTGTACCATACACTCAAACAAACACACACACACTTACTGAGCGAACAACATACATTTATTCACGCACAATGTTAGATTATGAGGCAACATTCTGTGCAATGCCACCCATCCACCCAAACATTTTTATTTTCTCGGTTCTGGTCCAACTACTAGGAGGTAGAAACTTTCACCATTGTAGCTGAAAATATTTTAAATGAAAATTGTTATTGTTGAATACTGAAAACCTGCAAAAGAGGAGGAAGTTGAACAAAAGCAGCATTGAATGAAAAGTGAGCGAGTGAGGGGGAGAGACTCAATGATAGCTAAATGCCCCTAGTCCAGGAGATTTTTATTCTTCCTTCTTCTTCTTCTTTTTTCAGTTGTTGTTGTTCTTATAGCAGTGTGGGCAGTAAGGAGAAGTAGGAAATTCATGGCTTGTGAATGCGTGACCTGGGAATATGCAATAAATTTTCGTAAGTCTTAGACAATGTGAAAGCAAAAATATAGGCACAATCTGAGACTTTGCAATGGACTCCTTATTGTGTATGTGTGTGTGTTTTTGTGTAGAAGCATATAAACGTGGTTTGGCCTCAGATAATATTCCTTTTAGTATTTGTTGTTGTTGCTTTATTTTTCTCTTTCTCTCTTAATGTTGAACATAGACAACATAAAAGAAAGTTTACGTGGCGGACACACCCTTTCACAAGTTATGTTTCTTTGTGTAATTCACTCAGATTCGTGTTCGAAGTTCTTACATTTATGGGCTTGTTACGTCTTTTTTGTTTTCTATTTAACCTTGAATTTTAATACAATGCTTGTATCATAAAGGAAATGGTAAGAATTTAATATAAAACCACATATGATTTTTGGGAAATATTTGTGTTTTATATTAAAGATTAACGTTTGTTTTATTTGAAGATTGAAATATCACCATTGTTCGAAAAAAACGATAATAATAACGTGATCCCCGATAAATGGGGGATGTCGTAAATGAACCGCAAAATTAAAGGACCTGCAAATATACGGATGAAATTTAAGTTAAATTTAAAAAATGTATAAAACCAAGTTGATACAATTTCAATTCCGAATTCAATTTTATTACGCACATATTATTTATTATTATTATTATTATTACATACATATTAGGAGGCTGAAATGCTCGATTACAGTCATTACATAATTTAAAACTAGAAAGACTGGAATTTTGTATATACCACCTATATTGCCGAAAAGCGGTCAAAATGACCTCATTCTGAAATAATTTTTATTATGTAAAGACATTTTTGTATACTTATTTTTTAATATTTTCACATTATTTTTAATCATATAAAAAGTTGTTTTTATTTGTTTGCGGTGGGAGGGCTCACGAGTTTCTCTTTTAGAAAAATAAGAGCGCGAGTGAAAATTTCCGAAATCGACTGGAAATATAAATTTGTTTTTTGCCTATTTGTGTGACTGGATTAACAAACGGGTTTTCATGTTGTTGTACTGATCTGGTCATATAAGAAATTTATAAATTTATAAGAAAATTTCCCAAGACATCAAAATGGCCGCTTTTAGGCAATATAGGTATAACACATATGAATACGTGAAATGAGAGAGGGGAGGAAGCAGCAACTATGATTAATAAACGTAGTTCTATGTGGAACAAAAAGTCACCAAATTTTAAAAAAGCTGTGTCGTAATATCCCAAAATTTGTTTGTACTTGAAATTGAAAAACGGTCAAACTGACCGCCTTCGGCAATCTAGTGTTAAGTAAAATCCACAATCAGGTATTGAATTTTTGGGGTATCCCCCAAAAACCGCCAAATTTATAGAAAAAAGAAAAAATGTTGATAATTTCGACTGTGTCGGATTTCAATACCATCCACCATGTAGTGTGCATTCAAACTATATTAAACAGGAACTTCATATGGTGGCTATGTCCGAGTAAAAATTGTTTTAGAAAATGAAACATCTAATTGCAGACATTCAGGTTAGAAAACTGAGCTAGAAACATCGTCGTACTGAAAATGAAGCACAACCTTTGTGTAGGGCCGATATACAAATTATAAACCTATACTGAAATCGTTCTGGAGAGAAGTTTTTTAACCACAAGGAATCCGGACAATTACAGCCACTTCAGATTACCGAAAATATGTCATGTCCCTCTTTGTAAGAGGTTAAGTCAAAATAAATCCATTTCGGTGGGAAACTGTTTCTAAAGCCTTCAAAGTAGCGAAAATTTCAAGGAACCTTTATATGGGGGTTATGAGCAAATATAGACCAATGTAGAAAATTGCAAAAATGTTTTTACCCTCCTTAAACCTGGAATGTCAAATTACGGCCAATGGGGCGAAAACCGAAAAACCAAATATATGATATTTATACCCAACACAACTATGTTGTCAGGGTATTATAGCTTTGTGCAGCCCCAAATGTTTGTAACGCCACGAAATATTGGTCCTAGACCCACCTTTAAGTATACCGATCGTCATATCTCGACTATCTGAGTCGATCTAGACATGTGTGTCCGTCCGTCTGTCCTACTGTCCATTATAATTTGTAAACACGAAACAGGCCACAGTTATGGACCAATCTTTACGAAATTTTGCATGTAGGATGGGTTCTGGCCAATGAAGACCCCTATTGTTTTTGGAAAAGATCGGTTAATATTTAGGGGATGAAATGAACCAAAAACATTATTTTTTCGGTTTTTCTGGTCGCTCCAGAGGCCGCAATTATGGCCCAAACACCGCGAATTTTTGCATGGAGAAGGGGATCGGGCAAGAGAATAATCATGCATGTTTTGATAAAGATCTGTGAATATTTAGCGGGTCAAATGGACCCTGACTTTTGTGTGAAAAATGACAAAATTTGTATTCTATGGCATATATATTTACTCCTGGAGGATGTAGACCCGAGGAGTTGATAGCATATCCAAGAGGAGTGGTTGGCCCTTAAATTGATACCAAATATAGTGATGTATCTACTCAGATGTGGGAGTTACAGTCAAATATTTACAGGTGCTTACGTATTCAGATATTATTTAGTAACCCATTACCACATTAGAGGGAGAAGTATCGCGCTGATGGTCAAGAACAACGCCTACAATTTTCGGTGATTAAAATTTTGGGATGAAATGGACCGAAAACATAATTTTTTGTGTGTTTTCGAGTAGAGTATAATCCGAAAATCACAACACAACCCACTGTGAAGGTAATCTGGACAAGTAATTAGAAGGACTGTACTGAATATTCGAAAACGTAAGGAAGAGGTGTTGTTGACCTCTATTCGGGCAAGAGGGGGCAAATATCACGAAATATTACTCAGACTCGGAATAAACATCCTCAGAAAGTTAGAGTTCGTGGTAGTTGTGTAGGGTATCGCGTGGTCGGCCCCGTCCGACTATACTGCTCCGCTTACTGGTTTTATATAAGTGGTATGTCCGGACCTTCAAGTAACTTCATAATTGTCTGCGTTTATATATGTCGACCTCCAAAATCTCCAAAATTAAACCATTCCAAATACTGAAAATAGGGTGATATCTATATTTGGGAACTATAATATAAATGTGACCGGTAGTAAAATTTTTTAAGGGGAATGTTTTACATCTCCTGACAACCCAATATATTAAAATGCAGTCAATTCGATTGAACAAACTTGTAAAAAAAATATTTAAACATTCAAGATACCGAAAATGGGAAGGAATCTTTATATGCTGGCTATGTCCAATTGCAGTTATATGTAGAAAATTGTCGGCATAAATGTGTTTAACCTCCAAGAATCTGTAATACCAAATTACAGCCAATTTTAGGAAGAATACGAATAAAACCCAAATATATGGTGTCTATGTCTAAATCTTGACCTAACATGATAATTTTCTGCCTATATGTATGCCAAAATCCAAAACCTCGTGTTTCGAAATTTTTTCCCGTACAGTAAATCGGGCAAAATTAAATATTTGATCTATAAAGATAACTGAAACTTGTATGTCAATTGGGCTCACTTAGAGTCGTTGGCGTACCATTTTGTATGAAATCGAAATAAAGTATGTACAATAGCTTTATGTAAATCTGATTCGATTTGAATCATTTACATTAAGACAGAGCTATACCTAAATCTGAACCGATTTCAACGAAATTTAACACATTTCTTTCCATACTTAATTCAGTAAGCTATATAAAATTTCGTGTAAATCGGAAGAAATACGAGGGCCTTTGTGCCCTATATACATAAAATCATACAAACCAATATATGGTGCTATACTTAAATCTGAACAGATTTCAACAAAACTTAACACATACCTTTCTATACCCAATTTAGTACGCTATGCTACATTATGTCTCAATTGAATATATTGAACCGATTTTCACCAATTTCAATGGGGTTCGCCCTTGCGCCAAATAATGTAACTACACCATATTTCATCCAAATAAAATTCGACCTGTATTCGTTTTACAATTTAACATCAACAGACGGACATGCATAAATCGACTCAAAAAGTGATTCTATGCATATTCTCCAAAGGAAACATTTAGCATGTTACAAACATATGCATAAGAACAAAATAACCTGTACCAAAAAAATTCACAAAAATGCCTCAAACATGGGTGGCAGTAGGGTGTTACTATCTGTAAATTTGGACCAATAGTGATAATTTTCAATAACAACATTTGATACGTAATCATTGGAAGAAGTGCTAATAACTCCGAAAATGTGGACCTATACATCACATTCGCAAGACTAAACATCCTAGGAGTAATAAGAATGTCAGTGCAAAATTGCAAAGCTCTACCTTGGATATTACGATCTCTAACGTGATTTTTATTGACACATACACATACGGATATGGCTAAATTGACATAGACCTTTATTCCCCCGAATTCATAAAATATGTAAAAAATTTGGTTTGGTTATTTTCTAGTTCCATGGTGGGCTTTTCTTTCGACGAATTTATTAGGCTATACAGAAACAAAGTTGGGTCCACATATTGCAGTTAGGTGTATCCATATTTTATGTATCATATTAAATTTTATTTAAATTTTTACTACCAATAATAGAGTCGTACATTTTTTATATATACGAGTATATGAAGTTACCCACTTTACCCATACAAAGGTATTACCTAAGAAATGCATTTGTATGCATAAAATACATACATACTTTAAACAAATCACACTGGCCACTACCAACAATTGTTAACATTATATCGTAGATTAGAAAAAGACGAAAGAAAAATCCTCTATGTCATTTTAATACTAAAGCCCGTAAATCCGCTTTTAATGATGGAACAACATCATCCATCCATCATACCATAACAGACATTGCTTCAAAGACTTGCTGCAGTGCTTCACGATAATACGAAAAATGCCTGCTGCTATGGAAGTCGTATAAGTTTTGTTTAGCTTCTGTGTTCCTTTTTTTTCTAAGATCTAATACCCTGCATTGGATGGACACACAATAGTGTTTGACATGCAATTCAACTCAGCTGGAGGATTAGGAGAGAAAACATGGCTAAGGCACAAAAGAAGGTAAATAACAGTGATTTTTTATCTTTGTTTGCTGGCAGTTTGGTATCATTGACCTTGTATTCAACGGTGAGGGATGTATTTTTCTAAGCCTAGTGTCGAAATGTAATACTTTGCACAACAAATTTATACACAATAGGCCCGATAATCTGTTTAATTTAAAAGTAAATCTGTGCAATGAACTTCTAAAAGTGATTTTCTTATTTTAAGTGATTTAAATACATTTTTTGGAAAATATGCTTTAAATGTCAGGGCACAGATATATTGTCATATGGTGGTTTTCTGGTGTATGTCAGATCTATAGTTCTGTTGATGGTTTTTAAATAATTTTAAAATTTTCTCTTCAATATCATTCATCACTTCCCTATTAGTTAAGGTAAAAACCCACTCAACTTATATCGTACCTACCATAAAGTATTCACCCATGTACCTGACCTCCATATACATAGTCACTTACATTTGTGATTGAGGTAGTCAGTTGTCTTTCCGTTTCCTTTATATTATCGCTGATTTGATAATGTTCCATGGCATTGTTAGTCACATTTACAACCCACACACACACTCATTCACTTCCACATATATCGCATTGTATTCTAAAAGCCCCCAAATGGACTGTGACTGCGACTACGTCTGCCAGAGAGATTAAGGAATGAGAAATGGTTGCGTGTGTGAGTGTTGAATGTGATTTTATAACGGCTTTTACAAACATTTATTATCATCGTTTTGAATTTGAACACAATTTGATGGTTTTGGTTGGTCACGTTGTACGGAAGGTGTAACTGACCGACCGACATTACATTCATGATAGCCACCGACTCCACCTTTACTCACACACAGACATACCTTTACATTGTGCGAGGCCAGCCCCCAATTATTATGGCTGTTTTTATAGTCATTTATTCCGTGCGTTCCGTCCGTCTGTCTGTCCATCCAAATTTCAATTCAAACTGTTGTTCTTGTTGTTATTGTGACCATAAGTAACTTAAGTTCGCTGAAAACATGTTTCCGTTTTAATTTAAAATAATCATAAATTTTATTCATATTTAAATGTGTGTGTGTGTGAGTGAAGGTGTAGTTGGTGGCTATCATGAATGTAATGTCGGTCGGTCAGTTACGCCTCCGATTACAACGTGACCAACCAAAACCATTCAATTGTGTTCAAATTCAAAACGATGATAATAAATGTTTGTAAAAGCCGAGTTATAAAATCACATTCAACACATACACAGGCAACCATTTCTCATTCCTTAATCTCTCTGGCAGACGTAAATACAATGCGATATATGTGGAAGTGAGTGAGTGTGTGTGTGTGGGTTGTTTATGTGACTAACAATGCCATAGAACATTATCAAATCAGCGATGATATAAAGGAAACGGAAAGACAATTTGACTACCTCAATCACAAATGTAAGGGACAACATTATATGGTGGTCAGGTATTTGGGTGAATACTTTATGGAAGATACGATATAGGTTGAGTAGGTTTTTACTTTAGGTAATGGCAAAGCAATATTTTGAATGACGATTAAAGCAATGAT
>NW_026886528.1:0-78065 GCF_032173495.1 Musca vetustissima | reverse complement strand
TAAGCCGAGCTTATAAATAGCATGACCAGCAACGAAAGATTTAGTAGTTGAATAAGTTAGTGCTGAGTGCGTTCTGTTAGTGAGGATTCTATCTGTTAAGGAAAAAGTACCATTGTTAGTGAACAAACTTTCAAAATAAATAGTTAAGGTAATTAGATAACACTGTCTTGTGAAAAACGAAAAATAGAGTTTAATGTGATATTTCGCTGTGGTGTGTAGATTCCCGCTGGAGATGATCGCCTTTTAGTTGCCTATACAATTAAACAAAAGTGTATGAAAATGGATAACGAGCGTATGTTAACGTAAGTTAAAATAACACATCCTTACGAATGCCAAGTAATTTAGTTATTATATCCGTCATTAGGCGCCACATACACTACTGGCCTCCAATAAAAGTGAAAAAAGAGGATAAACCAAACCCAGAAAATAGGAGTTGGTAATATAAGGCACAGTCCCACGGGATAAGGCAGGATCAAACCAAAATAAAATATTTATATGTACCCCTATTCTCCGGAATATAATAACCAGCATCACAACAACATTGCTGGGAGAGGGAATTCTTATATAAAAAACAGAAACAAGAATCCAATTTGCAAAACCGGAAAAACCATCATTTTACCGGCCAATAAAAATCCGGCCATTTTTATATTTCGGCAAAAGCCTTGCTGGTTTTACATTAATCAACCTTAAAAATTCATGGCCGATGTTACATCATTTTTTTTATACCTGACTATTTTATTAAGATTATATGTATTTGTATTAAGTGTTATTTTGTATTTGCTATATTTTTATATTATTTTAAGTGTTCTAGTAAATAATTTTTTTTTTAACTAATTGGATTCATAATACACAGATTACCCCTAAAGAAACCACATAAAAGACACTAAAACATACCAATAGAGCTCTATTAGGAATCTTTTAGGAAATGGCTTGACTGGCCTCTCTGGGATTGATTCGTTGAAACGAATTTGGTTCCCGATTTTATTTGAATTCAAATTGGATTTGTGGTCTAATAGACCGTTCGTTTTACTCCTCGTATATGGGGATTTTGTTTACAGATTTGTAACCCATTTAATATAAAGATTTAATTTAATATTTTTTTTTGTTATTTTCCAATTTTATTTGAGTAACTTTATATTTAGTATTACATACCATAATCATAAGAGAATATTTGTAGCTAGGTTTAAAAGTAATATAATAATTATGTGACTTTGTATGTAGATATAAAAAAATGGTGTTCTGATTGAATAAGGAGGAGGGGAAATGAGGTGAGTTAGTGGTGTGAAATGGAGCGGAATTAGGGGTCATCGGAAGGATAATGGAAAGGATGATCATGGTAGGGAGGGCGGCTTACAAAGCCAAGCTGGCAAGGTGTTTTGTGAATGTATGTGGCGATGTTGTAGTGTAGTTTATGTCTTTTTGAAGTATGGCAGTTTTCTTTTGTTTGTCACGTTCCTGGGTTAGAGATGTCGGGATGGTACCCGCCCCATGAGAGTCGCGGAGTTAGTCGGTGAGCCATGGACATCTCTCAGCTGCATAAAGGACACGTAACAGTTTTACTTCAAAAATGAAGAAAATACAAGCATTTTCACCTTTATTTTGGCAAAAAATTATAATCCAAAAACGTATGAAAATGCCATTTATTTTCATTTAATTTGAAAAATAAATGAAAAATATATATTTTCTAATGACATTTTACGCAAGTTAATTAAAAATAGTTAAAAATATTTTTTACAAGTTTCCTTTAATTATAAAAGGAATATTCTTGCTTAATCGAAACTAACAAACGATTGCTTGCTTATTGGTTTGTGTGTGTGTTTACTATATAAACGACTTTGTTTTAAATAGCACTCACAACCAGGCATATAAAGCAAAACGAACTGTGCTTCTTTGCCAACGACCATACCACGCTGAGTACATCGGTTCTCGTCCGATCACCGAAATTAAGCAGCGTCGGGCGCGGTTAGTACTTAGATGGGGGACCGCTTGGGAACAAGCGGTCCAACTTTTTTTTATTATTTTTTATATTAAAAAATATTTTTTTAAGGTTGTCCAATACATTTGTTTAGGTTTTACTTCAAAAATTAAGAAAATACAAGCATTTTCACCTTTATTTTGCAAAAAATTATACTCCAAAAACGTATGAAAATGCCATTTATTTTCATTTAATTTGAAAAATAAATGAAAAATATGTATTTTCTAATGACATTTTACGGAAGTTAATGAAAAATAGTTAAAAATATTTTTTACAAGTTTCCTTTAATTATAAAAGGAATATTCTTGCTTAATCGAAACTAACAAACGATTGCGTGCTTATTGGTTTGTGTGTGTGTTCACTATACAAACGACTTTGTTTTAAATAGCACTCACAAACAGGCATATGAAGCAAAACAAACTATGCTTCTTTGCCAACGACCATACCACGCTGAGTACATCGGTTCTCGTCCGATCACCGAAATTAAGCAGCGTCGGGCGCGGTTAGTACTTAGATGGAGGACCGCTTTGGAACACCGCGTGTTGTTGGCATCGTCCAACTTTTTTATTATTTTTTATATTAAAAAGTATTTTTTTAAGGTTGTCCAATACATTTGTTTAGGTTTTACTTCAAAAATGAAGAAAATACAAGCATTTTCACCTTTATTTTGGCAAAAAATTATACTCCAAAAACGTATGAAAATGCCATTTATTTTCATTTAATTTGAAAAATAAATGAAAAATATGTTTTTTCTAATGACATTTTACGCAAGTTAATGAAAAATAGTTAAAAAATATTTTTTACATGTTTCCTTTAATTATAAAAGGAATATTCTTGCTTAATCAAAACTAACAAACGATTGCTTGCTTATTGGTTTGTGTGTGTGTTCACTATACAAACGACTTTGTTTTAAATAGCACTCACAAACAGGCATATGAAGCAAAACAAACTATGCTTCTTTGCCAACGACCATACCACGCTGAGTACATCGGTTCTCGTCCGATCACCGAAATTAAGCTGCGTCGGGCGCGGTTAGTACTTAGATGGGGGACAGCTTGGGAACACCGCGTGTTGTTGGCATCGTCCAACTTTTTTATTATTTTTTATATTGAAATATATTTATTTTAAGGTTGTCCAATACATTTGTTTAGGTTTTACTTCAAAAATGAAGAAAATACTAGCATTTTCACCTTTATTTTGGCAAAAAATTATACTCCAAAAACGTATGAAAATGCTATTTATTTTCATTTAATTTGAAAAATAAATGAAAAATATGTATTTTCTAATGACATTTTACGCAATTTAATGAAAAACAGTTAAAAAATATTTTTTACATGTTTCCTTTAATTATAAAAGGGATATTCTTATTTTTTTTATTCATTTGCAATTTATTTAATTAATTCATTTTGTTTACAGATTTACTTAATGGCTAAGTATAAATAAGGTTATTACTTAACATTCTCTAAGTATATTTACTATACGTATAATAGAGACTACCATCTTTGTTGTTTAAAGTTTGCACATAATGGTGCTTACATTCCTTGAATTTAATTTTATTATTTTTTACATGTAGTTTAATATAATGGCCCAAAAATTTTACAAAAAAGGGTTAATCTGGAAAAATTACTTAACCTAAATCTTACATACTATTTTTAATATATCTTATAACTAGACTTAACACTAATATTTACAATATATACAAAATTTTGATTGTCTACTGTTCAGTGTTGTAAACTGGGTTAGTATTTGCGTCAAAGCTATTATACCGTCTGTGGTAGTACATAAGTTTTTGATTATGGAACACCAAACCTTCCTCGTTAAGATTGATCAGTGCACTAGGAGGCATATGTTTGTGTCACTCCTAATTCCTCCTCTAGATGTATGCAATTTTTTATTATTTCATTCTCAAAAAATTCACATTTTTCAAAGTATTTTACCATTAAATTAGTCATAAAGACATCTATTCTGCTAAAATTGATTGAGTTATATATGCTTTTGTTTGAGGGACTCCTTATTTCACCATCTCTATTAACTTCAGCTCTTAATCCAACGGCAGCCGACAGTATTTTTCGTTCGAATACTCTTATCCTTTCCATCTGAGCCGATGAAATATCGCCCAGGCTGGAAAGGAATATGCTATTACTGGCCTTAAAACCTGTTTATAAATTAATAGTTTTATTTGTGGCGTGAGACCACCTCTTTTTTTGAATATGCCTTGGTAAGCAAAAAAGAGTTTCTTTGCTTTTACTAATGTGAAATCAATGTGGCTGATAAAGTTGAATTTCCTACAGAAAATTACACCAAGATATTTCATGTGGTCTATTGCCGGTATTACATTATTTCCAGCTTTTATGATAGGAGTATGTCTTTTTATTCCGGGGTATGAAGCCTTTGGTTTTCCATTTATCATTATGGTCCTACATTTTTGTACATTTAAATTAAGTTTCCATTTTTGAAAATAGTCACATAATTTGTCCATGTATTTGTTCAGACGTCTGTCAATTGTATGTCCAAAGCGACCTTGCAGTGCTAACAAGACGTCATCTGCGCCTTTTTAAAATCTAGGCTATAGCTATGGTGCCCATTTTTCTGCAAAACACATTAGCAACGTATTTAGTAAATGCAGCAAGTGCATGTGTGGTACAATGTTTTGGCCTGAAACCAAACTGGCAATCCCTTAATATGTTATGTTCCTCTATTATCAATTTGATTTTTGCCAAAAGGAAATATTCAAAGAGTTTCCCGAATGGGGATAATAAGGAAGTAGGTCTATAATTTTCGCATTTCGATGCATCTGAATTAGGGTTTTTAATTGGTATCACCACCATGGCTTGTTTCCATTTTGTTGGAAAGTATCCAATATTCAATGAATGATTGAACACCAGCGTTAAAAAAGTTACTATAACTTCTCCAGCTTTTTTGAGGGCAATATCAGGTACTCCGTCAATTCCAGAAGATTTTTTGGAAGACCTTGTTTTTATAGCAAATGCCACCTCCGGAGGCTTAATTAGCCCTTTGCTTTGCCATGCTGTTATATCACTTATAACTGAACCATCTGCCATGAATTCACTACAAAAGTCTACCAGCGGTACCCGGCCGCCAATCCCATTGACAGCCTCATCTGTTTGTTGAACATTCTGTAGATGGTCTGCAAAAAGTTCAGCTTTGGTGATATCTTCCTTTATATGAAGACCACTGTCGTTTATATGAGTGCCGATAGGCTCTTTATAAGAGATTTCTACTGCATTTTTTACATTTTTAAATGTTTTAGAGTTTACTTTTATTTCCTCTAAATATCTAGTATATCGATCTCTCTCAAAATTAGTAATTAGTTCTTTAATTATTATTCCTAAATTTCTAATATCCGCCCTTAAAATATTATGTCTATTAGGGTCTCCGGATCTGCGCAATCTTTGTCGCATCATTTTTCTTTAATAAAATTTATAATATAGTGTGGTAGCTCTCTTAAAACCCGACTTTTGTACTTAACTTTTGGTACACTTTGTTCAATGGCTACCGAAAAAGCATTATTTAGCTTATCAATAGCTATATCAATGTCCTCTGTGTTTTCATTTCTGTTCTTCGGTAATTCGTGATTTTGTATCCCCTGACGTATGAGATTTTTAAATTTGATGATGTCAATTTTATCATAATTATAATATATTTTTTCAAATTCATTAAAGATTGTCTCTGATAATATATTGAATTCCACTGCCATGTGGTCTGATTCAAAGTCTAAAGTTTTCAATAATTGCTGATTTTCAAACACGACTCCCGGTGAAATAATGAATAAATCTATGTATGAGTTTACTACTCTATTATGTCTTGTGGGTTCTGCCGTAGGGCAGAATTCTCGACCTCTTATGTTAAATGTTCCACCCCCCCAATCCTTATGTTTTGCATTTAGGTCGCAACCTATGATAACATCAGAGGTCGCCGCCATATTTGCAATATCATCAAGATCGGAAGTTCGGAAAACAATAGTTGGTGTTGCATACATAGAGACTATGTACAAGGGAGTATTATTTGCCCTATGCAGTTTGATCCCACATGACTCAATATGACCCGTATTAATTATAAATTCTTCGAATTTATAGCCTTTTTTTATAAGAATGGCTGTGCCTCCACCAACTCGATCTATTCTACACTTTTTATGAAGTGTATATCCCTCGATGTCAATTTTATGCTTTATATTCAGTTTATGTTCTGCAAGCAGCATAATATCTGGTTTATGTTTTTTAAGGAAATTTTTTAAATAGTGTCTCCTTTCAATTGACACTATTGAGTTGACATTGAGGAATATGCACTTCAACATGGATATCATAAGCATCAAGAGTTTAAAGAATGCCGTTTGTTTGCCTTCTGATTTGAAAATCTCTTGATATTGTGCGTTATATTTATCCAAGTCACTTAAAAGTTCTGGAAGTGTTTTGCTAAATATGTCGGAACATTCATTAGCCATTGTTAATGTCATAACCGTATTCCCCTCATTAGGTGGTAAATAGTTTTGGGTTTTAATATTACCTGCGGGTTGAATATTATTTTTAACTATATTAGCATAAGAATGGCCGTTTCTTGCCATTCTTATTCTTTCTGAATTTATTTTATTAATGTTTTCTTTTTCCTGTTTTTGCTCCAGTTTTCATTTAAGTAGAGCCTGTCTTATTGGGCAGTCTTTCGAACTTGCGACATGCCCCCCTTTTTTGCAATTTATGCATTTTATTGGGGGCCTTGCTGGAGCATTTATTTCATAGATATTTTCTTTTTCCCTTTCTTTTAGGCGTAAAATTAGGCATTTGCCGGGACCATGTCTTTCAGCGCATTTGACACAATTATGCGACATGCCACAATTAATTGAGACATGCCCGTATCCTTGGTAGTTGCGACATTGTATCAGGTCTTTTCCTCTATCTTTCTCCCATTCTACAATACTACCGAATAAGGTAGTAATTGCTTTGGTGTGTGTGTATGAAACTTATAATTTCTCTCACGCAGGAGAGTTGTAGTAGTTTCAAAATTATTTAGGCCTACAATTCTTAAAGATAAGAGTTTATGATTAACTACCTTAATCCCAAAATTGTTTCTTCCTATTTTAATATCCAGTATGTCTGTAAGTTCCTTACTACTGGTGATGTAAAAATTTATTGCCGGTAGTTTCTTACCCTTTCCGGAATTTTGAGTTTTTGATTTATGCTTGGTTGTTGATGTTGTTGGTTTTGTTGTTACTGCTGTTGTTGCTGCTGCTGTTGGTTTTGGTGATACATTTGTTGTTGTATAATTACTCTCTGTCTGATTTTCTGCAATTGTTGTTGTAAAATTGTTGTCTTTCCTGGTTTGTGATATTCCAGGCAATATGGGCATGTTGCTTGCATGTGCTGGGGCTCGGCTTGCCTCCAGTTAAAAATTTGATGTTAGTGGTGGGTTACTGTCAATTTCCATAACCTCGTTGTTGTTTAAAAATGTTGGTTGTTTACTATTTTCATTTGATGAGATTTGTTTTTGCAAGTCTGCTATAACGCGTTGATAGCTTTTTTCTCTAGCAGCTGTCAGTTGCCTGGCAGTATCTTCTTGTAATTTTTTAGTTTTTGTAGTTCTTGTTCCATTGCTAGAATTTGTGTATCTAGCTTTTCACTAGATGGATATTCATCAGTGGCATTTTTCCTTTTTTCTTTCGATTAACTTTGATATATGTTGTGTTTTCTTCACTTATTTCGTCGATTGTGTTATTATTATTATTTATAATAATTTTTTCAACATCCTTATTAGGTTATTTGCTGCCTAATTCGGTAGCAGGCACCATATTGTCTATTGATGCCTTGCCGGCGTTGGAACCACAATAACCAATGACTGCTTTTATCTCTAGTTGAAACAAAATTTTATCGCTTTATTTTGTGGTATTTTTAGACACTTTTCCCTTTTCACTTTATTTTATTTTTAAACACTTTACTGAGCACTGAAAAACACAGAATGATGTATATTCTTATTTTGCTTAATCAAAACTAACAAACGTTTGTTTGCTTATTGGTTTGACTGTGTGTTCACTATACAAACGACTTTGTTTTAAATAGCACTCACAAACAGGCATATGAAGCAAAACAAACTATGCTTCTTTGCCAACGACCATACCACGCTGAATACATCGGTTCTCGTCCGATCACCGAAATTAAGCAGCGTCGGGAGCGGTTAGTACTTAGATGGGGGACCGCTTGGGAACACCGCGTGTTGTTGGCATCGTCCAACTTTTTTATTATTTTTTATGTCCAATACATTTGTTTAGGTTTTACTTCAAAAATGAAGAAAATACAAGCATTTTCACTTTTATTTTGGCAAAAAGTTATACTCCAAAAACGGATGAAAATGCCATTTATTTTCATTTAATTTGAAAAATAAATGAAAAATATGTATTTTCTAATGACATTTTACGCAAATTAATGAAAAAAGTTGTGCCAATGATTTTGAAAATGGTATAAGTCATATTGTTTTTGTTTCGAGATATTTAGAGTTTTGCATTTTTAAGATTATGATTTTTCGACATTAAAGTAGTCCCAACAAACAAGTATATATTATGATTGCGAAATTTATTGTCATTTTTAAAAGAAAATGTGGGTTTGAAAGGATTAAATGACTTGTACCACTTTCAAAATTAACTGCATGACTTTATTAATGACTTATACCAAAAATGAAACAATTTTATTAGTAATTAACGTTTTATGCAAACTCATTTCATTGTGACAAAGTAAATTATTCATTAGTATGTAGAGAAATAAAATGTTTGTGAAAAATTGGTGGAATATACGTAGTAGATTATCATATCTTTACGTTTTTCTTTTGTTATTGGTATAATGGTTGTGTATAATCGAAATAAATCAATATTTCCGAAACTTCTAGGCCTTCCTTTTTTAGGTGAGAGGTCTAATACTTTGAATTCGTTGCATCCAAGGAAGTTTTATAAAGCATCTTATATGGGGCATTTTTTAGAAATCTGATCCATTGTATTTTTAACCAATTTTTAACCTTTTTATTGATTATTTCAGTTGTTTTGTAGAAATAAAATCTTTTTGATCCATTTGGGTTTCTCATCTTACATGATTCTGTTAAATTATTGTTACGTTCTTGGATTTTACTTAATCCCGTGTAGACGTTGTTTTATTTCCCAATACAGTTCGTACTAAATAAAACGCGGGTTCTTTCTGATTACGAGTATTACGATGATTTTATTGACACAACCTTACTTTGCACTTTACTTTACAGTTTTACGTTACTTGACTGTTTCAATTCGCGATCTGATTCACAACTGACTAACTGCCTTGCCATTTCCCCTATTTATATGAGCCTTGCCTGTCGCTACAGAAGTTTCTAGACGATCTGGTAACACCTAGATTACGAACAATCTACCAATGCAACAAAAACATACAAACTTACATTGAGTGAACAATAACAACAACACATATACAGGCGAGGGAGTAACAAAGAAAGGGGAATTAAGAAAGGGAAATTAACGGAATTCATCTAAATTAACTTAAATCTAAAGTTATATTCGTAACATTAAAATAATGCTCAGGGACGTATAAATAATAAGATTTTTAATTTTAGTTTCTATCAAACCAAACCGGATACCATAAATTTATGATCAATTGTTTCAACATTATTATCAGATGACTGAACAATTTTTAACCATATTAAAGCTATGTTAATGTTTCGATTGAAACCCTAAATTGTATACATATATGTTGCGCTTATAGTAAGCTACCGAAACAGAAAGTTTTGGATAAGGAAGCGCTTTTTGTAGGTCAAATGTAAATCCGTAAATTTCTTTCGGGTTATCTTTTGTTTTTTGTATGTCATCGTTTAAACTTTTTCTAGCCTGTTCCGCACTTCTAAGATGTGAATCATGAATTTCCATAAGATGCAACTTTTCGTCTTCATTACTGGGAGCATTACTTCCATTTATTCGCCGTAAAACGTCTACAATTAACTTTAAATAGTAGGTTTTTACATAAAAAGTTTTAGTTCATCCCATCTGAACCACTATCTGAAGGCATAACAAAATTACTTTGTGAACACACTGACTTATACCGCTATCAAAACCAACAACATCTGTATTTCAGTTAACAACTAAAAAATATGCTACTACTTTCTTCAGATTATATTATTTTATTATGATTTGACAAGTAAAAGCTAATAAAGTAGATTTTTAAAATTTTTGACTTATACTACTTTCAAAATCATGGGCACAATTATAAAAGGAATATTCTTATTTTGCTTAATCAAAACTAACAAACGTTTGTTTGCTTATTGGTTTGTGTGTGTGTTCACTATACAAACGACTTTGTTTTAAATATCACTCACAAAGAGGCATATGAAGCAAAACAAACTATGCTTCTTTGCCAACGACCATACCACGCTGAGTACATCGGTTCTCGTCCGATCACCGAAATTAAGCAGCGTCGGGCGCGGTTAGTACTTAGATGGGGGACCGCTTGGGAACACCGCGTGTTGTTGGCATCGTCCAACTTTTTTACTATTTTTAATATTGAAAAATATTTTTTTAAGGTTGTCCAATACATTTGTTTAGCTTTTACTTCAAAAATGAAGTTTCAGTTTAAGTTTTATTTTCCCAAATTAGTTTTACAATAAATGTTATATAATATTAATCTTAACATAAAATTACTCTTACACAATAAATGTTTTCTAGAGATATTCATATTATTTAGTAATATGGCACGGCCAGCCAACCATTAGGTTTTTTTTTTTTAAATTAATTTGAAAGTTTATTTTTATTAAATCCTCGGAAAAAGGGATGAAAAAATGAGGCATATATTTTTGCTTAAAACTACTTAAAACTAGTGGGCTTTGCCCCTTACAAACTAATATAACAAAAACAATAGAAAACAAAGTAAAATTAATAGTAATTCATATCAATTTTTGGTTTATTTATAAATGTACAATAATTCATTTTATTTTAGATATATATATGGACACACAAATACATATATACTCACATTCATACGCACATATACATACGTATATATATATATATATGTACATACATATATATACATACACACATACATATACATAATTAATTTATTTTCATTTCCCAGTAGTTCGAGTAACTGGTTATGAACTGGTTATTTTACTAGTTACCTGTAACTACCACTAGTTATCACTTCATACCCTAGACTGGTGAATTTAACATGGGTATGTCATTGGGGAAGTCAATTGTCCCCTGCCTGCCTTACCAGTAACCAGTCATTTGGGTAGATACTATTCTTAAGTATTATTCCTAGTTACAAATATATAGCAAAGTAGCTATTATAACAGTTTGGAAAATTGAAAATATAAAAGATATTTTGAATACATATTTTTTATTTATTTCAAAATTTTGCCATTCTGATTTTTCACACCGCCATTTTGCGATTTCTTTTGTCTCTCGACTGTTTTTCGAATCTGTCCTCTACGAAATATTGAAGCATCTGAAATAGAAAATTACAAAATAAAACTAAAGATATGGGTCTCTTAAGAATAAGCTTTTGGAGAATATTTACCTATGTATTTCAAACTTTTATTTGTTCCCCCAATATGTTGGATGCTTCTGAATTGACATCTATTGAAAATCTGTAGAATAATTTTGTTGAAAAAAATTGCGTATGTATTTATTGTGTCGCAAAACCAGAACTTACCTTAGATTCAACATATGAATTTGAGATTCTTGAAATTTTTATTTAAATGGCACTTCATCTTCAACATCGTGAATATTGATTGCTTATATTTTTGTATAAAACACATTTTTATTAAACATTTGCTTTCACAATTCAAAAAAATTATAAAGTCTGAACAAAATGACAATTGTTTTTTCTGTTTTTCTTTTTTTCGATTCATTACTTTTCGCATTACCAGTAACTACAGAAATAGAAAACGTTTTCAATCAACAAATGAAGTCAATAGTATATTTTGTGTTCCATTTTTGGGTATAAAGTAACTAGATAACATAGTAACTAGTTATATAACTATACATAAGTAGACAATTGCTATTTATTGAACAACTGGGTTATTGCTCTGTAATATAGACTGTGTTTACAAAGTCAAATGTTTTATATCGCATGTGATAGAACATTAACTTGTTTTCGTCAGTAAAAAGTAGATTTTTTTATGTAGTGAAAGGAGACACATTGGTGTTAAATAACCGTTGTGTTCTAATATATTAGTGAGTTCGTCTTCAGAAACATTCAAATTAGATATGATGGGATTATTGTGGCTGGTGCCATTTTCTAGAAAAGGCAGTGCAGTGATTACCATGAATTTGTCTATTCTCGAGATTTCACAATCTTCGTAGAGTATACATGTATGGTTTGTTGGACGACCATTTTCATTAATATAAGATTTAAGACCTAGACATTGTTTAAGCATTTTTCTCTAAATAAATCCGATTCTTTTCACCTGGTGCGATGATATGGAGAACCAGATAGGGAACGCATATGATAAAGTCGGACGGACTAATTGTTTATAGATTAATAATTTTACATTTTTGTAAGGCCCCCTTTTTTCCAATAATATTTCGCAGTTTAGCATATACTGCCTTTCCTTTTTGTAAAATATAGTCGATATGACGTGTAAATTGCATGTCAGATTGCAAAACTACTCCAAGATATTTTATAATATCGGGGTTTTGTATAACCCCCATTCATTGAAATAGTCGATTAATGTTTTTAAATATTTAGTTGCTTTCTTTTCGGCTGTTTCAGCCCGATGATGCGTATATGAAATAATAATATCATCTGCAAATATCGATATTAGTTCACCATCCATGGGTTCCGGTATATCTGCTAGAAACAGATTATATAATACTGGCCCCAGGACAGATCTCTGTGGTACTCCAGATTTCAATTGATGAATTAAATTCGTCTATTGCCACATGTCAGTATCTATCATTAAGGTAATTTTTTATTATTCTTATTAGCCCATGATTGAACCCATACTTTCTGTCCATTTTATAAGTGATTCCTTCTTGTCAGACGGAATCAAACGCTTTGCTGAAGTCAAGACTTACAGCAATGGTTGATTTTCTCTTGTTTAATCCGTTTTTTTATTTTATCTGTAAATGCCATAAGGGCATGTGTGGTAGATGTATACTTTTTGAACCCATATTGAACATTTTTCAATGTATTGTTATCATCAATATGCAGGTTAATATTTTTTAAGATAAAAATTTCAAATAATTTTCCAAAGGAACTTAACAAGGAAATAGGTCTATAGCTATTTGGGTTAGTGGGATCTTTTCCAGGTTTAATAATTGGAACAATAGTAGATTTTTTCCATTTTTTTGGAAAATATCCAATATTAATGCAATGATTAAAAATGAGGGAAAGGTATTCCCATGTGATTAAATTTGTTCTTTTGAGAACGTAATTGGGAATAAAATCTATTCCAGCGCTTTTTTATTGTTAAGTTTTCGCATAACTGATCCTATTTCATTTGGTTTTATTATTTTAATGTATGGGGTTTCAGATGAAAGCAAATTACTTCCACTAAATGCTTTTCTGGCAAGTCTGGTAAGAAGCTTTTTGGGAGTGTGTTTATGAATATGGTTGTTCATTGCATTGTGGAATGCCATAGTTAGGCCATCGATAGACTTATCTATTTCTTCAATAGAAACATTTCGATTTTTTGGAAGTATACTGTCACCTAGGGTTCTTTCAAGCGCATTATTAAATGCTCGAATTTTCATGGTTTTGAAATTAAATATTTTTTTTGGTTGGTCCATATTGATATTATTATTTAATGAGACTGAAAGTGTCACTGCTCTATGGTCAGAATTTCCATCTATAGTGTCCAAGCCAACCACAGCCTTTCTGGGATCTGATAAATTTATTCCGTTTGATACCATGAAAATATCTATGTATGACTCAGAGGAGGCTGTTTTTCAATTTGGGCCATTTGTTTATAGTATGTTATTATATGGTGTCGACAGTAACCAGTCATATAAAATTCTACCATTTTGATTTAATTGATCACCACCCCAATGAGTGTGCTTGGCATTGAGTTCGGCTTCAATTATTACCTCATTTGGGCCAAAAATATCAGCAATTTTGTCCAGATCCGTTTTAGCTATTATCTCCTGTGGCCTGTTATACAAGGATGCTAAAAATATTGTTTCCCCATTAATATTACTCAGTTTAACAATAGTTTTTTCGATGTTGCCCGTATTTGCATCAACGCGCTCACTTTAAAATTTTTTTGATAAAAATCGCCGTACCACCACCTAGCCTTCCTTTTCGGTACTGTCTATAAATTGTGTAGCCTTTAAAATTTAGTTTATGATATTCGTTTAGTTTATGTTCCACTATCAATATAACAGTACGTTTACACTTAACCGGATTTCCACTAAATCAATATATGTCAAATAAATCCTCAGTAGGTTATGTTCTAATGTACAAGAAAATATTTATGTTCTTTAAGAAATATTTTAAAATAGTGCCTTTTCTGCCTAGATATAAGCGAATTTATGTTAATAAAAATTACTTTTAGGTTAATCATTTAATTTTAAGCTTAAAAATAGACCAAAAAGGGCTTCAGTTTTGTCCTCATCTGATTTGATTTGTTTATAATTTATAGCAAAATCTCAAATTTTTTGCATGCAGGTAAGAAAATTCTTACCTAGAAATTTTTGACAATCGGTATCAAAAGCTCCCATAGTTGGGATGTTTGTCCAACTGTTGGGATGTTTGCCCAACTTCATAATTTTTTTGATTTTGTGTTCCGGTGGAAACAAGGTTTTTTTCTAATAATGCTAGAAAATGAGGTACCTGCCTCAATTTTTGAAGCTGTTAAAATTTTTGGGATTCGTATTATTTGTAAATTTTGATGTATTTAGTTTCTTTTGTGCCATTTTTTCGGGGATTTCAAGGCCTTTGGGGCATTTTTTGTAGCTAGCTACATGCCCTATTGTACCACAATTAAAACATTTAACAGGCTTACCTATTGTTTTAATAATTTTACAAGTTTCTGGGTCAGTTATTATGTTTTCTTCTGTATTTAGCTCTTTTGGTGGTATAGGGCAATTGTTTGGTCCGTGTGATTCACTACATTTGACATACTGGTATTTGGGTCTACAGTTTGTAGTGATGTGGCCTAATCTTTGGCAATTTCTGCACTGCTCTAAGCCTTATTTTTATATCTTTCTATTGTCACATCATTATTTTTTTTTTGGAATTCTAAATAGTCTCTTACTTTTTTAGTTTAAGATGTATAAGGTTTTTATTTATCGTTTTTATGGAAAACAGACTGCGACCTAACAATTCTTTTAATTTTTGAGTAAAATTTTTCACATTGATGTTATATATTTTAATTAAGGGTAGGCTGGCCTTACCTTTTGTAGCGCTTCCGACGTTGTTATCCTGTGGTGTAACTTCTTCCCCATTGTTTTTTGGCTCCACTTCCTTTTGGGTAATGTGGCTTTCAACCACGTTGTGGTATCTTTTCCATCCTCACATTCATATGCCATCGAGAGGTCTTCGGCTGCCTCTGTGGCCCAATCTTTATTATTACTTGCATTTTTGTTTTTTAACCAGTCATTAGGTATATATAAGTCAACGCTTATATTTTCGCTTTTGTTCATTATTTTTCAAGAGCTTTTTCCAATTGTTTTATTTTCTCATTTGATTTTTCAAGTTCTTTTTTTAGCATTTTACACAGTTCTTTATAATTGTCTTCGTCATCAGTAGAATTCCTTTTTTCACTGTTCATTGTGATATTGTTGTTATTATTTTTTTCTTTCTTTTACGCCTTACTTCAATATAGGTCGTATTTTCGTCATTTAGATTCACATTTGACATATTTGAGTTATTATTGTTATTCAAGGCACTTGTTACATTAGGTATGTTTTCATATATTGATTGGGTTGTCTCTACGTCATCAGCATTAAAGCTGTGACAAGACACTTTCCAATGTTCACTTATTTCACTTGTTATTTTGTTTGTAACAAACAGCCTTATTTTGGATGTCAACCACGTGAATTTACTCGCTCTTCCCCTTCGACTTATTCCGAACAACATTTTCTTGTGAATTTTTTCGCATTCTCGCTTTCGCCTTATTCTGAATGAAGTTCAAAAGCGGAAAAATCCGCATTGGGGAAAAATTAGGTATTCTGGATTACAGGGAGTAGGAGAATGAGATTAAATTTTGTGCGAAATTTTTCGCTAATAAATTCAAAGGGAGCTGACTACAAAAACATAAGTAAGAAATATTTTTATGAAAAATATTTACACAATACTTATTCTATGACGATTTAGAATATTATAAATGATAGTAAGAAAATTTTTATCTGAAAAACAACAACAAAAAAGCCATTGAAATCTTATTGATAACGATGCATGCTGAACTAAATATTGCCAAGGGATATATGAAGGTAATAAGGAATATTTAAGTCGAGTTTGATGCATATCACAGGCGAAATACAGACATTTTGGGTGAGGATCTGTCTCTGTCTCTCAAGAAAAAAATTTTAAAAATTATGGAAAAACCAAATTTGCCTGATGAGCCGCTTAACAGTGAAAAACATAAATAAAAATTATGAAAGAACAAAAATAAAGCTACAAGAAATATACAGCATTATTCTGGATGTCAATTCCTCGTGAATTTACTCGCTCTTCCCCTTCGACTTATTCTGTACAACATTTTCCTGTAAATTTTTTCGCCTTATTCTGAATGAGGTTCGAAAGCGAAAAAATCCGCTTTGGGAAAAAATTAGGTATTCTGGATTACAGGGAGTAGGAGAATGAGATGAAATTTTGTGCGAAAATAAATTCAAGGGGAGCTGACTACAAAAACATAAGTAATAAATATTTATATATTTACACAATACTTATTTTATGACGATTTAAAGGTAATAAAGAAATATTTAAGTCGAGTTTGATGCATTATGGAGGCGAAATGCAGACATTTGGGTGAGGATCTGTCTCTCAAGAAAAAAATTTTAAAAATTATGGAAAAACCAAATTATGTAGAAACCAAAATTTAAATAAAAATTATGAAAGAACAAAAATAAAGCTAAAAAAATATTTTTTTTATCAAAATTGTCGTGTGCATCATTTGAAGAAAGAAATAAAGGAGTAGGAGCAAATCATAACATAACTGGCCACTTTAAGAATTTGGGGAAATAAAATATCGAAATTAAGTAGAAAGGCACACAATGAAAATACAAAACTGTGAATTAATTAATTCAATCGCCGATTTCTTCCCATTATTCGTTGTGTTTTTGCCATCATAAAAAATGTTCTTTTCTTTGTAATCTATTGTAGTTGTTGCACCAAATTGCATCAAAACAATAAACAGCTGTTTCACATGCCATATTGTAGGTTGCCATATTTTCAAACTTTAATTTATTTTCTTTTAATTACAAAGCATTTATACAGCGGATTATTGATATTTCACATCAGTATCGTTATAACAATAAAAAGTAAACATTTTTAATAAAAAAATCAACAAATAAAATATTGAAAAATATTACACAATTAAATTACAATGGGGCAACACACATTGCAACTTAAATTACAATATGGCAACACGAATCTTTTTTTCAACCACCATTTTCCAAAACTCGAATCCGCATATCGCATTTTTTGCTTCTCCCTATTCATTCAGAATAAGGCGAGAATGTGAAAGCGAAAATTTTTTTACATGCAAGATAACTCCCAATGAATATCCAGAATAAGGCTGAAAATGTTTATCTCTCAAAAGTAAATATTTCTATTTCACTTTATTTTTAACTTTTCAATTTATTTACTTTTTTATTTTTACTTCACTTCACTGCTAGAGCTTGTTGTTTTCACTTTGAGCTTTCACTTAACTCTACTTCAAAAATGAAGAAAATACAAGCATTTTCACCTTTATTTTGGCAAAAAATTATACTCGAAAAACGTATGAAAATGTCATTTATTTTGAAAAATAAATGAAAAATATGTATTTTCTAATGACATTTTACGAAAGTTAATGAAAAATAGTTAAAAATATTTTATTCAGGTTTCCTTTAATTATAAAAGGAATACTCTTGCTTAATCGAAACTAACAAACGATTGCTTGCTTATTGATTTGTGTGCGTTTACTATACAAACGACTTTGTTTTAAATAGCACTCACAACCAGGGCTGCCATATTTGCCGATTTATCGGCATTTTGACGATTTTTCACTCTAAAAATGGAAAATGCCGATTTTCCGATTTTTGCCTCAGAATTGCCGATATTTCAACAATCGACACAAATTGTCTAACTTTTTAATTTAATACGGCGTTACTATACAAACATATAAAATTGGCAGCTTTAAATCATTATAACTATCGGCGACTCGCCGCAGCCGTTTTCAATGGCTTATATATCAGCATTTTTTGTCAGCATTGTTCTCTGTCTAGTTTATATTTTACATCGAATAAGGCAAATCTTTAGACTCCGAGTTTTGAATTTTGAAGAAATTTTTGAAAATGCAGAATATAATTAAAAAAGTTTTTGGAAAAAAATTTCCGAAATTAAATGTGGGGACTCCAAATTAGCTTTTCCAGTTTTGTCTAAATTTGTACAAAGAATTATGGTTCTTCCACACTGCACAGCAAATGTGGAACGAATTTTTAGTCAGGTAAACCTTAACAAAACTAAAATTAGAAGCTCACTTGAGAATGATTCATTCTAAATATTACCTCAAACTAAATAATTCATATTGTTTTAATTTCAAAATTGATAATGAATTACTAAAATTGTGCAATAAAAATATGTACTAGTTTGTAAGTTATTTTTATGATCTGAAAGATCTCACTAGTGTACAGAATAATTACTACATTTTAGAAAAATCTACATTTTTTGTAGAAAAATGAATCTTTTATGTTATTTTTTTATACAGAATTGAATTTGTTATCTTTTTTTTTAATGTAATAAACAATATTGATTTGTTATAAACCAAAAAAATATGAATTTACTTATAAATTATATGCTTCCGATTTTTTGCCGATTTTTAAAAATACAAATGCCGATTATGCCGATTTTTTCTGAAAAATTGACGATTTTTCATGAAATTTAACTGGCAGCACTGCTCACAACCATGCATATGAAGCAAAACAAACTATGCTTCTTTGCCAACGACCATACCACGCTGAGTACATCGGTTCTCGTCCGATCACCGAAATTAAGCAGCGTCGGGCGCGGTTAGTACATAGATGGGGGACCGCTTGGGAACACCGCGTGTTGTTGGCATCGTCCAACTTTTTTATTATTTTTTATATTAAAAAATATTTTTTTAAGGTTGTCCAATACATTTGTTTAAGTTTTACTTCAAAAATGAAGAAAATACAAGCATTTCCACGTTTATTTTGCAAAATTTTATACTCAAAAAACCTATGGAAATGCCATTTATTTTCATTTTATTTGAAAAATAAATGAAAAGTATGTATTTTCTAATAACATTTTACGCAAATTAATGAAAAATAGTTAATTTTTTTAAGTTTACTTTAATTATAAAAGGAATATTCTTGCTTAATCGAAACTAACAAACGATAGCACAAACAAACAGGCATATGAAGCAAAACAAACTATGCTTCTTTGCCAACGACCATACCACGCTGAGTTCATCTGTTCTCGTCCGATCACCGAAATTAAGCAGCGTCGGGCGCGGTTAGTACTTAGATGGGGGACCGCTTGGGAACACCGCGTGTTGTTGGCATTGTCCAACTTTTTTTTATTATTTTTTGTATTAAAAAAATATTTTTTTAAGGTTGTCCAATACATTTGCTAAAGTTTTACTTCAAAAATGAAGAAAATACAAGCATTTTATTTTGGCAAAAAATTATACTCCAAAAACGTATGAAAACGCCAGTTATTTTCTTTTAATTTCAAAAATAAACGAAAAATATGTATTTTCTAATGACATTTTACGCAAGTTAATGAAAAATAGTTCAAAATATTTTTTTACATGTTTCCTTTAATTATAAGAGGAATATTCTTAGTTTGCTTAATCGAAACTAACAAACGATTGCGTGTTTATTGGTTTGTGTGTATGTTCACTATATATGTATATATTTGCAAAATTTCATTTGTTTACAAATTTCTTAAGTCTATTTCTGTATTTATTATTTCTAACGTATAAAATGCTTATCTAGAATTACATCGGTTATGGTATTTTTTTTTAATTTTGTGCAAGGCCAGTCCATTCTTTCTTTTAACTGTATAAATATTGAGTTTCTTGTGGAAATTGGTAAAAAAACACAAGTTTAACTTTTACATATAACTAAAAATGACTAATACTAAAACTAAATAAAATAATAATAATATTTACAATGATTATGTAAACATTGCCACATTTATTGGTCAGTTCTGTATACTAAATTGTGAAAATTTTATGTTCTGTATCTTCTATGATACAGTACTAATTTACCTGTGGAGTCAAAAATTTCTCCACTGTTATTTAAATTTAAAATACTCATAGCGGGCATGAATATATTTATGTCTTTTAATTTATTATATTCGTTGTCATTTATTATTAATTTTTTTACCATGTGGTTATCATGCATGCTAAATCGGTTTAAGCAATCGATGGCTGTTCGCATAGCAAATTTGTCAAACCTTTCCACTCTACTTTCTTTGTAGATTTTTATAATTGAGGGGCTTTTATAATACCCTTGTTCTGTAAGACGCCTACCAAGCCCTAAGCAGTGCGCCAATACTTTCCTTTCAAACATTCTGATGCGATCCATTTGATGTGATGATATCAGTGACCAAACCGGAAATGTGTAGCTCATTGTGGGTCGAATAAGTTGCTTATATAAAATAAGTTTAACTTTTTTCCTAAGTTTTTTATTAGCATTAAGTACCCATTGGTAAGAGTGGTATGCAGCTCTACCTTTTTTGATTAGGAGATCGACATGTCTTATGCGGTGTACACACTATCATTTTTGAATGGCACTCTTGCTGAAATATCGGTCTGCTTGCCAGTGTGTCCGTTAATTTCTCTCAGTCATCAGACAACCACAAAAAATTTTGTGGTTGCGTGAAAGTCAGATGTTGGATGTTTGTTGGTTCGATAATGTGAACATAAAAAACGGCAGTCGGACAAATAAATTTCGACATTAAAATTAAATCGTATGGAGAGATGCTACATATAATGAAAAATTATAAAATACATTGTACTGTGGACGACATGAAAAACAAAATAAATACATTCAATACATTCATCCCACAGAAAGAAGTGAACTCAAAAAATAAAGCAGTCTGAAACATCTGGACATTCTGAAATAGTTTTTAAAGTCCATGGGCTCAGAGTCTCGAATTTCTTTTAAAATATTCACATGTGAATGTTGTTTTCGTGAGGCTATCCATATCTTCACCAATTTCGTTCTTTTAATAACATTATTTTCGCCATATTACAAAGCAATTATTAAAAATGCACACCCAATTTTTTGCCATCCATTTTTATTAATATATTTCGTTTTTACGGTGTCTTATTAGCACAATTTATAAATTCGAATGTCGGTTTGAAAAAAGCCATGAATGATAATTTGTCGAAACTGTCACTCATAAATGATATATATATATATATATTTAAGTGTGTGTGTTTGACACCACCAATTTCCACTTTTGTGATATACTTTTTTGCGTTAGCATAAATGTTCAACCCCTTTCCCTTAAATATAATCGTTTGACATTTTTCAGTATTTAGTTTTAACCCCCATTTGTCAAAATATTATTTTAAGGTTGAAAGGTATATACATAGCCTAGTGTTGGCTATTCTAGCTCTTGCATGAGTAGAAGTGACAAATATGTCATCTGCATATATAAGTAATTTTATATTATCTGGAGGTTGTGGTATGTCAGCCAGATAAATATTATATAGTACGGGCCCGAGTACCGAACCTTGCGGTACACCAGCACAGACTTCCTGAAGTTCTTCAAATTCCAAATTCCACATAGAATGTTCTATTTTGCAAACAATTATTTATCAGTTTTGTTAAAAACGGACTAAAATTTTTTTCGATGATACCTTTACTGGGTACGGTATCAAATGCTTTCTGGAAGTCCAAACTAACACCAATTGTAGCACTTCTATTGTTAAACCCCCTAGAAATTGTGTCATGTAATGCTAATAAAGCATGTGTAGTTGAATGGCACTTTCTAAAGCCAAATTGACTGTTGTTTAGTACCGCATTATCCTCAATGTGTTCATTGAGTCTATCTAATATTAAGACTTCATACAACTTTCCTATACAGGAGAGTAGTGAAATGGGTCTGTACCCACCTGGATCAGTAGGGTCCTTCCCAGGCTTAAGTATCCTATATTAAGGCAGTGGTTGAAAATTACTGCTAAAAATGACCATGTTCTATGGCCTGTTTTTCCTAATATAAAATTTGGGATTTTATCATCACCAGATTTTTTTTGTTGTTCGTTGCCCTTAAAAATTTTGCCGATTTCACCAGGCATTCTCATTGAAGGGTTCAATGCCCCACCATTGGCTAAAAAGTCTCTACCGAACTGAACTAAGGTCTAGTAAGTGGCCCTATATGCATTGGCAATTATTTGTGTATTTGTAAATGGAATACTAGCAAATGTTTTTGCAAATAAATCAGTTTTGTTTTTCGATTTCAGTTACTACACTGTTGCCTGATTCATTAAGATGGGATATTTAAGTCCCTTAACTTGACGAAATATATCTTTGCCAGGTATTATGGATTCAAATTTTTTAACTAAATTATTTTCTTCAAAAATTGATATTTTTGTTTGATT
Source organism: Musca vetustissima (assembly GCF_032173495.1). Classification (NCBI taxonomy): domain Eukaryota; kingdom Metazoa; phylum Arthropoda; class Insecta; order Diptera; family Muscidae; genus Musca; species Musca vetustissima. Next base: position 55,333 of record NW_026886528.1, on the reverse strand, counting down.
AAATTGTCCACATTCTGGATTACCGAACTAAGAGTAATTGCCTCTTGAGGGTAAAGAATTCTGTATAGTCTTCTTCTTGCTGTCTTTTTTGGGCTATCAAATGAATGATGTCCGGTGGTAGTTTTATTAAGCTGTTGCCCGAGGGAATGAAACTGGTCATGGCAGAATTTATTGCTATATTAAAAACAGTTGTCATACAATCAATTGAATGGTCTATATCTTCCATACCTACATTACTATCTATTGGAAGCAGATGATTTTGAAGCTTGTCCCGACCCCTAAGATTTTTAATTTTTACAGCTGTACCTTCAATATTAATTAAGTTTATGGCTAGTCTTTTGTAATGGTATTTTTCAGACAGACGGCTGTTTCCCCCCTAGGTCCATTGAGTCTATCTTGCCTATATAGTATAAGAATCCAAATTGAGAGTATATCTTGTTGAAAGTCCGTGTTCTGCCAATAACAGTATGTTCGGCTTGTGTTGTTGTGTGAATAGGTTAAGATAATGCCTTCTATGCTGAGACACAATCGAATTTAAGTTGATAAAATTATCTTTAAATTGGCCATTTAATTTGAGACAGGTGAACAGCTGATATAAAGCCTGCGTCTTTTCAGCATCAGTAGTTAATTGTTTATACGCTTCTACATTCGTTCCTATTTGAGTCAGGCAGGTAAAAAAATCTTTATCGAAAAGCCTAATGCAATCTGCATCAAACATTTGCATGAAATTGCATGGGGCTGGCTGTTGTGGATTACTTATTGTTGTTGCATGTTGGTGTTGATGCTACTGTGGCTTTTCTCTTTTGTGGCTTGCGGCGTACATCAATCCATTCTCCTGTATCCATTTCATCGTCGTTTATATTTTCTCTTGGCTGTGTGCTTACAGCTGATGTTATTGGCTGTATTTGTTGCGAATTTGCGTTTCTTGCTGGTGTTGTAGATTTTGGTTTCAGTATTTTCCTATCCCCAGGCGTCTTGCCTGCCTGAAGCGGATTCGGACTGTTCACCGGGTTTTCCATAAGCACTGGCATTTTGCTTATCTTTTGTACCGGCTGTATACAAGTATTATTCACAGGATTTTCTGTCAAAGATTTTGACGCCATTAAAAAGTTTCTATTGGCGGCTGAAACCAATTTCTGGTTTTCCTTTTGAAGGTCGACAATTACTCTTTTATAATTTTTTTCCCTTGACAAAAGTTCAGACAGTTGCCCGGAAGTTTTTTCTTGTAACTTTCGAAGGGCAGTTAGTTCTGCAATTAAGGACTTATTGGTGTCCTCTAACGAAATTAAAGATTTTTGGAGCAATGTTATATTAGCTCCTATTTTAATTTTTGAGTAATTGGGGTCATCTTCTTCTCTCTTTATCTCTTTGAACCTTTTATTTAATATTTTCACTATCACATCACAAAACAGAATTTAATTATAAAAGGAATATTCTTGCTTAATCGAAACTAATTAACGATTGCTTGTTTATTGGTTTGTGTGTGTGTCACTATACAAACTACTTTGTTTTAAATATCACACACAGGCATATGAAGCAAAACAAACTATACTTCTTTGCCAACGACCATACCACGCTGAGTACATCGGTTCTCGTCCGATCACCGAAATTAAGCAGCGTCGGGCGCGGTTAGTACATAGATGGGGGACCGCTTGGGAACACCGCGTGTTGTTGTCCAACTTTTTTATTATTTTTTATATTAAAAACTATTTTTTAAGGTTGTCCAATACAAGCATTTTCACCTTTATTTTGGCAAAAAAAAATTATACTCCAAAAACGTATGAAAATGCCATTTATTTCCATTTAAATAGAAAAATAAATGAAAAATATGTATTTTCTAATGACATTTTACGAATGTTAATGAAAAATAGTTGAAATCATTCTGTGTTTTTCAGTGCTCAGTGAACTGTTAAAAAAATAAAATAAAGTGAGAAGCAAGAAATGACTAAAATACCACAAAATAAGAGCGATAAAATTTTGTTTCAAATAGAGATAAAAACAATTGTTGGTTATTGTGGTTCCAATAAAATATATATATAAGTGTCGTCGGTGATCTTGTTTGCCGTGGCATGGCATTAACGAACAATATGGTGCCTGCTACCGACATAGGTAGCAATGAACCTACTAATGATGTCGAAAAAACACAGCATATATACAAAAAAAAAAAAAAAAAACAGGAGAAATCCCACTGATGAGTATCCATCTAGTGAAAAGCTAGAAACAAAATTTCTAGCAATGGAGCAAGAACTTCAACAACTAAGAAAATTGCAGGAAGGCACAGCCAGGCAATTTACAGTCGCAGCTGCAGAAAGCAGCTAACAACGAGTTATAGCAGACTTACAAAAACAAATTGCATCATATGGAAACAATAAACAAACAACATTTTGTAACAACAGCGAGGTTATGGAAATTGAAAATAACCCATCACACTAACATCAAATTTTGAACTGGAGGCAAGCCGAGCTCCTGTACAGGCAAGCAACAAGCCCATACTGCCTGGGATATCACAGGACAGGAAAAACAACAATTTTACAACAACAACAAACAAATCAGACTGAAAGTAATTATACAACAACAATGGCAACAACAACAGCAGCTGTAGAAACAAAACCAACAACATTATACAACAACAATATCAACAAAACCAAAAACAACAATAGCAGTAAGAACATAACTAAAAACATCAGCAGCCAAGGCAAAAAACCAGAATAGCGGAGATGGTAATAAACTTCCGGCAATTAATGTATATGACACCAGCAGCAAGGAATTGACTGACATAATATGAAGATTGGGAGAAAAAACTTTGGTATTAAAGTAGTTAGACATAATTTACTATTAGTTAAGGTCAGTGGACTTAATAATTTTGAAGCAACTATTGATCTCCTGCGCGAGAGGAATTATAAATATCACACACACACCAAAAGAATTATTACATTATTCGGTAATTTTAAAAAGATTAGCTAAAGAATGTAGAAATATTAAATATTAGAAATATAGGAAGTTATACTTGGATAATTAAATTATCCAGAAACACTGAAACACAAAAACTGTATAAGGTAGATAAAATCTTTGGCAGCATAATAGAATGGGAAAAGGATAAAGGAAAGGATTTGATATAATGCCGGAACTGTCAAGGGCACGGGCATGTATCAATAAACTGTGGCATGGTTTACGGCTGTGTTAAATGTGCAGGTAGGCATGGTCCTGGAAAATGTTTAATTCTACCCAAAAATGAAAGGGAAAGAGAAAATAACGAAGTAATAATTGGTCCTGCCAAACCACTAATTTGGCAGGACCAATGACTAGTTCTAATGACTGAAAAAGAAAACGGAACAAAGACAGGAGAAAGAAAATAGGATTAAGATGAGATCGGAAAGAATACAAGCATTTCGTTTGAGTCAATGTTATGCAAATACAGTAAGGAGTAATATACAATTAGATAAAAATATCACTCCGCAAAAACAAATAACGGTTGGTGAGACATTATCAGTAGCCAATGAATGTTCAACAACGTTTGGCAAAACGTTAAGAGCTTATAAGAGCTGGATAATTTTCAAGAAAAATATCGGGAGATATATAGGACACAATGTAAGCAATCTGCCTTCTCTTGATGCACCTTAAAGGATATCCATGTTGATATCCTCAATGTAAATTCAATAGTGTCAATTGAAAGACGACACTATCTAAAAAATTTCTTAAACAGACATAAGCCATATATTATGCTACTTGCAGAGCATAAATTAAGTATAAAACATAAACTTGACATTGAGGAATATGCGCTTCATAAAAGGTGTAGAGTAGGTCGAGCTGGGGGTGGCACAGCTATTCTCATTAAGAAAGGTTATAAATTTGAAGAAATTATAATAAACACAGGGCAAATAGAGTCACGTGGAATAAAGTTACATAGAGCAAATGGTACGCCTTTATACATTTTCTCTTTGTTTTCTGCATCATCAAGTATATTTAGACCCTCAGACCTTCATGATATTGCAAATATTCCTGCAACCTTCGATGTAATCGTAGGTTATGACCAAAATGCAAAGTATCAGGATAGGAGGGAGTTAGGTGTAATATAAGAGGCCGGCAATTGTGGGATTAATTACACTGTGCGACACGAAAATTTTTCAATGGTTCTAATGTACCAAATATGTTTAGTTGGAGTCCCTGGACCACGAAAATACCTTTGGTTTTTCTGGGTCACTTCGAAAATTTATTTTATAACGGTAAATATAGAGAAAAACGTGGTTTCATGGATTTTCAATTTAAAACTCGAATAACTTATTTACTTTTTAACAGATTTATATTATTCTTTTTTTTCTTTCGAAGAGTACAATTTTTCCTTTCAAACAAGATATATACTTGGTAAATCGGTTGAGGATTGGCTGAGTTACAGCGGTTGAAATGTGAAAAAATACATATAAAATGACAAAATTTACCTTTCTTTTATGATATTTATGATATGAAATTATGATATCAAGTCATATAAGTTTTATTCTATTACGGGGAAGAAAATTAAATTAGCTTTCGAAAATGATAAAAATCAAAAAAATCGGTTAACAAATGTATGACTTATACACATTTTTGTATTGATTCTATGCATATTCTCTAAAGGAAATATGGGTAATATAAATCTGTTAAAAAGTAAATAAGTTATTCGAGTTTTAAATTGAAAATCCACGAAACCACGTTTTTCTCTATATTTACCGTTATAAAATAAATTTTCGAAGTGACCCAGAAAAACCAAAGGTATTTTCGTGGTCCAGAGACTCCAAATAAACAGAATTGGTACATTAGAACCCCTGAAAAAAAAATTTTTGTTATTTTGTAGCACAGTGTTATCCACCTGCCCTGTGATGACCATATGTCCTACAGCAGAACCTACTAGACTTAACACAGTAGAAAGCTCATACATTGATTTTTACATTATATCGGCAGGAATACTGATGATTTATTAAAAACATTAGATTATGAATCACATCATATGGGGGTACAATTAAACATATGTTCGGAAGAAATATGCAATGAACCAGAAAAATTATATTATAATTACGATAGAATAAATATGAACAAATATAAGAGAAAAACTAAAAATAGGAATGCTAGCTCGGAAGAAATTGAAAATTTAACCAGTGTCATTCGGTTGCCATTGAGGAAAGTGTGGCAAAGGTCAAGTACAAAAGCCACATATTGGGAGTCTTACCGAGTCATATAATAAGATTTATAAAAGAAAGAAAAAGATTGCGACAAATATTACGCAGATCTGATTTTCCAAGAAAATGGGTACTACCGCTATACGTTTAGACTTTAAAAAGGCCTTTGATACTGTCTGGCAGAATGCGATACCATAAAAAATGCAGTCCTTTGGATTTGACAGGCATATATGTAGGATGATAGCAGCCTTCCTAAAGGATAGAGAGTTTAGGGTTAAAGTTGGTAATAGCATGTCAGTGCAACGTCCGGTCCGAGCTGGTGTACCGCAAGGTTAACTTCTAGGACCGGTGTTGCACAACATCTGGCCCTCCTGAAGGGGGCTTGTTATTAACATATGAAGACGATGTTCTCATAGCTATGCAAGGGCGCTTTGGGTACACCCTAGACAGACGCTTAAACAAATATTTGGAAACATTGAATGAGTACTTTCAAAAGTGGAAGCTTAATTTAAATGTACAGAAATGTCGGTCCATAATGATAAATGGAAAACCAAAGGCGACCTACCCTGGGTTAAGAAAACACCTGCCAAATATTAGAGTAGGCAATGACCCAATAGTTGCAAGCGATCATATGAAATATCTAGGGATACTATTTAGTAGAAAATTCAATTTTGTTAGTAACATTAACTTCACTCTACAAAAAACTAAGGGAATCTTTTTCGAATACCAAAGGATATTTAAGAGGAGAGGTGGGCTAACACCACAAATAAAAATCCTAATATACAAACAAATATTAAGACCAATTTTAGCTTATTCCTTTCCAGCCTAGTCGGATATATTGTCGGCCCAGATGGAGAGAATAAGAGTTTTTGAAAGGAAAATTCTATTGGCGGCCTTAGGCTAAAAACCGGTCCTAAATAGAGATGGGGAGCTTAGAAACTCATCCAATAAAGAAGTATATAGAGCAATTAACTTCAGCAGAACTGACGTCTTCATGACGAATTTAATGCTGAAGTTTTTTTTAAAAATGTGAAACAATTGAAAACCAAATTATACAGGATTTTATACAGCTCGAGGAGGACTTAAGAGCAACATTGGCTCGAAAACATATGCCTCCTATTGCATTAGCCAGACTCAACGAGGAAGATCTACTATTCCATGATGAAAAGCTTTTATACTACCACAGAAGGTATAATAGATTCGATTCAAACAAACACCCTGTCTACTGTATTGATCAATAGATATATTGTATATATTAATTTTAAGTCTAATTATAAGTTATTTTAGATATCCATAACTAGTATTTAAGTTTTGGTTAAGTTTTTTCCAGATTAGCCCCTTTCTTGTTAATTTTTTTGGGCATTAAATAAAAACAAATATGTTAAAAATAAATAAAATCAAATTCACTTAATGTTAGCACTTGTTATATATAATATAATTAATGTTTAATAATGCTAAATATTATAAATCCTATTATTACTTAGCCATTAAGTAGCATGTAAATTGAATTAATGAAATGGAAATAAATGACAAATTGACAAGAAAAGACAATTTTTATCCACTTCGGGGCTCCTCAGGATCTCGTATTTCAGATGATAGGCTTAAGGCTAAAGCCTTAGCTGACCATATACAGGGTGGGTCACATCCTGTGAGTGGTCCAGATGATCATTAGTTTATTAATTTCGTGAATAGGACTATAGAGGAAGTGGAAAGTCGATCGCCTGTAGTACTTTTCAATGATACCCAGTGGTATGAGGGTGGTTTCATAAAAGCGGAAATGGTTGGTAGTACCTTGGTACGAAGAACGGTTAAGAAATCAAGTGGCCTTGACAATATCCCTGATGTTGCATTAACAAAGGCAGGTGAGGTGGTATAAGCATTCCTTGCAATTCTATTTAACCACTGCATAAATTGACTTTTTCATGAGATCCTCATAACTGCAACTGGTGAGTGGTGGAACGGAATCGAACGGTCAATACATTTGACTATGAGTCGGACCACAGAGGTATACAAATTAGAATTGTTACCTCCAGAATAGAGCGTATGGAAAAACCAAAGGTATATTATACCAAAGGTATAAAAATGTCTTGGGGCAAGGGTTTGGATGATATATTTTTGCCAGCAAATAATACTGTTTCTATAGCAGAAATAGACGGGTGTATCGAAAATCTAGCTAGCGTATTCAGAGAGGCTATTGATCTATCTGCACCGAAATTAAACCGCAAAAGTAGTTCTCATGGGAATCTCCCACAAAGAGTAATGCATTTTATGAGACAACGGATGAGGCTAATTCGAACACTGAGAAGAACAGGAGATACCAGTCGGTATGCCATTCTTACGGCGGACATAAAGAACTTGGATCGAATTATAGACTCGTCGATCAAAATATTTGAGAATGATAACAAAACTTACAAAAAGGTTAAGATGCCCGCAGGCCTGACTCATGAAGACCCTGTAGTTACTTTGGTAGATGGTACTAGGAATCATATTACCGATGATCGGGTGATGGCTGAAGCACTGGCTGACTATATTCAGAATGCGGTACAACCGGTGAGAGGAGCAGCGGATGATGCTTTCCGAGGCTCCATAAATCAGTCCATGGAGACTATTAGTACACCGTCTCCAATGGTCACATTTTCTGATGCCTTCACTGCTGATGGGGTTTGTGTTGACGACCGCATTCGATGGAATCAATGCGGTTTCATTCGCTCTGGATCTGTCGCTAGTGCTTTAGCCAGACGACCTTCCAAAAAATCATGTGGTGTGGACCTCATTCCCGATGTGGTAATAAAAAAGGCTTGACAATTCAAATAATTTTATTTAACCACTGCATGAATTTATGCTAATTTCCAAAAACCTGGAAAAATGCCTTGTTAGTTCCAATTCTAAAAAAAGGGTTCAGTGTTCGAATTATAGACCAATCTCAATTTTGTCTGCTTTTGGGAAATTATATGATACATTTATCTCTGATAGATTGAAAATAATCAGTTTGCCTATAAATACGGCCACTCTACATCCCACGTACTTGCGGTGTTTTCATCACATGTTATTAAGGGATTCGATTTGCCCAAGGCCTTCGATTCCATATGGTACAATGGACTGCTATACAAATTAAACTCTTTTGGGATTGAAGAACAAGTATGCCGATTGATAGAAAGTTTCTTGCCCGGTCGATATTTTAGTGTCAGAGTAGGGGATGCTATATCTAGCCAAAGGGGAGTTTTTGCTGGTGTGCTTCAAGGGTCAATCTTAGGCCCCTTGTTGTACAATATTTTTGTAAGTGACCTTCCGGAGCAGCCACGTGGCAGCCTTTTGCTGACATATGCGAACGATGTGTTGTCCACTTTTACTGGTCCTAGGGCTAGTACTCTGACGAAACAGGCTAACCTATTCCTTGAAGACCTTCGAATGAATTTCTCGAAATGGGGACTAAGATTTAATATTGACAAGTGTTCAGCTGTAATTATTAAAGGAAAACCTCGTACTGTCTACCCCAATTTCAGGAGGTATTACCCTGTACTGAATTTAGGGGGTCAGACAATTCGTTTGTACAGTAGAATAAAATACTTAGGTAGCATTAAATACTTGAGACCGTGCCTAGGCGTCAAGAGATACCGAGTCACAAATGACTCTGTAAAAGCAACGGCCTGTAGACATATATATATCTCATGAAGGGAGCCCTCGATTTTTTGAAAAGTGTCCTCGCCTGGAGAATGCGATTGTTGCCGAGTCCATGCAGTGTAATTACAACATAGATACGATGCGCACAAAAAGACATTTGCCGCCATTCCTTTGCTTAATAGTGAGGGATTACCAATTGTGGACAACCGTCTGCTATTTTATCACAGGCGTTTTAACACGTACAATATTGCTGATGCGGTAATATGACTCTTTTTTAATAATTGAATTTTTTAGAGTACCTTATTATTTGATTTTTACCTACGGGTGTAAATATGTTTTTATGTTGCTGACAGAGCCTAACTCTGCAGTATTTTCCGACCTAAAAAATTGGATAAGGCAGTGTTACCGCTGGGAATTTTTAAAAACTTGCACAAAATGTAATTTTTATTTAAATTTTTATTCGAACAAAGAACATAAAAAAATAAAACTTAACAACAATTCAATAAAAAAGAATACAAAATTAAATTATTTTAATTTTTTTTGAAACTTCGTTTCTGTATTTTTGTACAAGATTTCTATTTCTGTATCTAGCAAATTTAGAGCTGATAGCATGGACCCACAAGTGGTTACATTTAACCTATTAGTTAATTTTGTTTTCATTAGTCCTAATTTAGAAGAAATTATTTCCGCAGAAGCGCTGCTGTGGGGCAAGGTTAGTACCTGTGAGGCAAAATTGTATAGATGTAAATATAAAGGTTCGCATTTTCGCATTTTTAAATACCTATAGTATGCCAAAAAATCTCAACATTTTTAATGCTAAAAATGTGTTTGTATAACTTACCATACTTTGTAATAGTTTACTTTACTTTCTAATAGTTTGAATTCGCTAATAAAAGCTTCAGGTTCACTCATAATATAATTAAATTCATATATGAGATCAATATAATTAAAGTCTCCGTTTGAGGTAAAACATGTTGGCTGCAAAACTCTTAAAACATTTAATTGTTTATCGTTTAGTGATTCAATAAGCGCATTGCAAATTGTTTCGTCTTTTCCATTTTCTGGTGGTACTAATTGAAAAAATTATCTTCAGACTTTCCTCGGTCCTTGTTGAATTGTATCACTAACATTACTAGACATTTATTGATGAAAATTTCGGTTGTCTCGTCTAAAATGAGGCTAAATTGTTGTTTTTGCATTTTAGAGACTGACCTTCTTTACCGCGAAACTGCAATTGTAGTAGAATTTGTACGACCACATGATACCTCAACTATTAAACAATATATACCTGTTGCTTTTTGGTTGCAAAATATGTTTACATACAATTTAGCTACATATATTTGAATCAGGAATTGAACCATAGAATTGAAAGATTGTTTTTTTTTTGTAATTGCACGTAACACCAACTTAATTTCCGCAATAGCAACATGTTTTCGTAAGTCTGTATTTGCATGTGGCAAATAATCATTCAGTTGTATTTTGCATTTTCAGATATTTTGATTATGTTAATAAGATGTCAGCATGCCGGCGAAGATGATTTTTTCGGTTTGACACAGTTGTTTACAAACAATGCACAAGGGCTGCTTTGTCTCACCATCTTGCTTAAGCCATCTGTATTGCATCTCGCATTCCTTGGAATAATACCGGGAAACATTGCGATTTTTGGAGGATGATGATGAAGGTTCTTCATCATTTTCCTATTCAGACTCGGTGTTTTTTTCAGTTTCTGAACTTGTTTTAATTATTGTGTCAGCTCCTTTGCCCAGGGTCAGCCTTGCTTTGTTTGGAGATTCATCGTCAACCATTTTTTGATCTAACAATAAATATATTTAGTTTAAACATCAATATTTGAAAAAAAAGAAAATAAAAAAAAAACAAATATATACCTGTCCATAGAGAATTTTGACACTTGTTTTTAACATAATATGAGCACAGGCGTCTAAAAACTAATTCTTGTTTTCAAAAAACTCAAAATACTAATTATTTATTTCACTGAAATTACTCTTTATTTTTGTACTCTGTACTCTTTATTTTTGTACTCTGTGCTCTTTATTTTTACTTATAAATTTAATTGCACTCCTCATTCGCCAATGTCATTGTTTTCGTTTATCAAAGAATAATGATCAAATGTTAACACAATAAAACAAACAACTGATCGAACTACTGTGTCACATAATTGCAGCGTACGGCGTTAACAATAGTGACGTTACACAAATTGAAATTAGTTTGAATTGAACGGCATGTACATTTGAACTTTTATCGGGTTAATCTATGAGAATTTATTTGACATATATGTGAACTACTGTACACTAAATTCAGTACAATATAAATGCCAATTTTTATCATTCTGTGTTTTTCAGTGCTCAGTGAAGTGTTAAAAAAAATAAAATAAAGTGAAAATGTCTGGTCGTCGTAAAGGTGGCAAAGTTAAAGGAAAGGCAAAGTCCAGTTCCAATCCTGCTGGTCTTCAATTCCCCGTTGGTCGCTGTTGGATGCTGAACGTGTTGGTGCCGGTGCTCCAATATATTTAGCTGCAGTTATGGAATATTTGGCTGCTGAAATTTTGGAATTGGCTGCAATGCTGCTCGTAACAAAAAGAAGATTCGTATCATTCCCGGTCACTTGCAATGGTCCACCCGTAATGACGAAGAATTGAACAAATTGTTGTCTGGTGTTACAATCGCCCAAGGTGGTGTATTGCCAAACATTTAAGCTGTTCTCGGCCCAAAAATTATTTTTTATTATTTCGAAAGGTATTATAGAGTGAATACAGATCATCGTATACAAAGAAAAAATCCATACAAAATCAACCAGTCCGTCCTTTTCAGGACGTCAAAAAATATTTAAAAAGAGAAAACATAATTTCAAACCATTATTATTTCATTAGTTACATTTATTAAATAAAAAATTTCAAATATATACATTTTTCTCCTTACATCATTACATTTGCCTTTTATGACACGACACACATTTATTGCAGTCACATTAGAGTTTGCTTAAAATTTGTTTTTGTTTTCCGTTATATTCCGAGGTGTATAGAAGAAGAAAAAATGAAATGAAAAATTAAGAATACCGTTATTGCTGATGATCAGTAGTACAGAAAATAACCACCAACGCCTAGCGCTGTTGGTTTTTTAAGGAAAAAAAATGATAGAATAATGGAAACAAAAATACAATTTTTATGATTTTTTGTTTTATGTAAAATATTATTTGCTTTTTCCTTATTAAAATTATTAATATAGTTTAATGTTTCCACAAACAAATAATATTTTTCAGTCCATATAAACATCGTATTCACATTCGTGTTTGTTCGTTCGTTCTTTAGTATCATGGACTAACAAAATACTACCACATGCATAGATAAAGTGAAGCTATGGTATACATACATAACATAAGCAAGCAAGCATATGAACAAACAAGCAACGCCATTTAGAAATGCCTGTTGATGGCGGTATTTTTATATGGAAATATGCATATGTTAAGAAAAAAAATATTTTTCAAAGAAATATAGTGAAATTAAATAAAATTTTAATTAAAGTGATAAATTAAAATTGAAATGAATAAAAATGTGTTACGTAAAAATATTTATAAATTGTCTATTAATAAAACCAGTAAGGAAAGTAGTAAAGTCGGACGGGACCGACTATATGATACCCTTCACCACTATGGATATATTAAACAGGGCTATTAACATGAAATTGGATGAAATAAAATATGTGATATTTATCTAAATGTGAATCCTCCTATATATCCATAAGTTATATAAATCGACTTCAATCAAATATAAATAGGTTATCTGTTGGGCTATGTCTGTACTTCTAGAAAACGCAACTACGTAATTCTATGCTCAATTTTGTACGTTGTGCAAAATTTGATGTCAACCTGACTAGCATGAAGAGTTTGAGGTCCAATTTACCTAAAATCGGGCGAAAATATATATGGAAGCTCTATCCAAATATATCGAAGGATATATAGGGACTTTGGTGCACCATTTACATGAAATCGGACGAAACTATATCTGAATCTGGGCCGATTTTCTCGAAACTGGGCAGACATCATTCTAGGCTCAATTCAGTACGTTATGCCAAATTTCCTGCAAATCGAAAGATATATAGGGACTTTGGGGCACCATTAACATGAAATCGGACGAAACTATATATGGGAGCTATATCTAAATCTGGACCGATTTTCGCGAAACTGGGCAGACATCATTCTAGCCTCAATTCAGTACGTTATGCCAAATTTCATGCAAATCGAAAGATATATAAGGACTTTGGTACACCATTTACCTTAAATCGGAGGAAGATATATACGGGAGCTATATCTAAATCTGAACCGATTTTCACGAAACTTTGCACACATCATTCTAGACTTAATTCAGTGCGCTATGCCAAATTTCGTGAAAATCGAAAGATATATAGGGACTTTGGTACGCCATTTACCAAAAATCGCCCGAAACTATATATGGGAGCTATATCTAAATCTGAACCGATTTTCACGAAACTTGGCACACATCTTTCGTGGCTCAATTCAGTACGCTATGCCAAATTTCGTGCAAATCGAAAGATTTTCAGGGTCTAAAGTCCGTAAATCGGGCGAAACTATATATGGGAGCTATATATAAATCTGAACCGATTTTCACGAAACTTGGCACACATCTTTCGTGGCTCAATTCAGTACGCTATGCCAAATTTCGTGCAAATCGAAAGATTTTCAGGGTCTAAAGTCCGTAAATCGGGCAAAAATATATATGGGAGCTATATCTAAATCTGAACCGATTTTTCCCAATTTCAATAGGGTTCGTCCTTGAGCTGTGCCAAATTTCATCCAAATCGGATCATAAATGCGACCTGTACTTTGTTTACAATTTAACATGGACAGACGGACGAACGGACGGACATGCATAAATCGATTCAGAAAGTGATTCTATGCATATTCTCAAAAGGAACCATGGGTCTATCTCGATTATTTTTGCCTGTTACAAACATATGCACAAAGACATAATACCCTGTACCACAGTGTGGTGAAGGGTATAAAAATAATAATAACATAAGTAATTATATACGAATAATTTCAAAAATGAATTTAAAAATTTTTTTTGCAATTTTTTTGAAAAAAAATCTAATTTTTTTAATGAATTTTCTGGAAATAAGAATATTGTTTCGATTTTTTTAATCTACATATATAAAAATGGAGCCAAAAAAAATGTATACTAACACAGAAAAAAAACCACCCCGAAATTTTTGATTAAAAGCTTCATCAGCGTTCGACAAAAAGATGTCGATAACATATTTCAAACGTAGTCGGAAATATTTATCAAACGCCAACAATTCACAAAAAAAAACCATCAACAAACGAGTTTGACCAAAAAAATTGTTAAATTTGTTGGACAATTTTTAATATTTTTTTGTAATATGCCATATTATTTTTTATTACGTTATTACAAAGTACTTTGTTGAATAGATTGTAAAAGATGGATAACAAATATAAGTTTTTATTCGGTATAGAGCTACACATTTAGTTTAAAGCCGTTAAAATACTGAACATTTGGAGGTATTTTTGTGGGAGAGCTGTAATAATAAGGCTAAAAATCGGCAATTGCTGTTTAAAAGGTTTTGTATCGTACTACAAGAAATTTAATTTGAAAATATTGCAAAAATCTTTATATTAAACATGAAAAATTGACGATCGTAAAGAAATACGTATAACAGAAATACAGTACATACATACATATGTATCTATGTATTTACACCCCACCAATAACATATGTATTGTATGTATATATACAACTGCGAAAAAATAAAATATACATATGCATACATTCATTCCCCTGTGCCAAATATTTCCTTTATCTTAAGACAAATTTACCATAAATTTATGACTATCAACAACAGAACAAAAATTGGATACATGCATAAAAGAAGGACAAAGACCAACCAATAAATACAAGAAATAACTACTCGCGTCTGTCGACACATCGCCAACAAAAAACAATTTCTAACGTTTACAAAGAATTCATCCCAACAAGAATTAGCAACACATATATTCTTCCCTTCCCAACACAACACGATGAGAGAGATGCAATTCATTTTTTGTTTTCATCATCTTTCTTGTGTGTATCTTTAAATTTGTTGAACAACTACTCACTCTCTTCGTTGCATGCAACTCATGTGTTTATATTGGGGTTGCAAAAAAGTAGTAGTAGAAAGAAAATGTACGAAGAAGCATTTTTACGACGATATCATATATAAAATGGTACTTTACAATTATTAAAAAAATATTTATGTAAATAATGGATTTAAAATAAAGTACAAAAAAACAAAGACTATATTTACCCACACATATGTGGGTATCCACAAAAAATGCGTTGCGTGCAACTCGTCGCACTCGTCTGTACGCTCATTTGTTGTTCGCTGTGTTTCTTTTTGCAACCACCACATAACAGACGAGATTTGGGTTCATGATCTTGCATTTTGGTAAATGCCTTCAGTGTGCTTGAAACTTTCGCCGCGTTAAGTGTTCTTAAAAAGTGAAGTGTTATTTTTAAAGAGTTAAAACCAATCCTGTAATTGCTGAAATATGGAGGATAATGTAAGTACAATAAAATGCCCTTTCTGTGAGGTAATATTACCAATATCGGACAGTCTTTTTAGTCACATTAAAACCCATTACTGCCCGGCTGGAACAACTTTTATGTTTGCTGAAGCAGTAATATTGGGCTACAAGTACGATAAGTCGTCATTTGTGTGTACAGTGAAAGGAGAAATATTCGCAATTGTTTGTATAATTAAAACCAGCAATGAAATTTTTGTATATTGCAAAAAAAAACTCACACTGTGTACGACCCTCATTTTGGGGCGTTCCGATTTTTAGAATATATTGACAACTTAGCAATTTTACACATAAATGACATGACGGGTCCTCCAACAAATATATTAAAAACCGCTACTAACAGACAGTATATTAAACCTAAAGAATTTTATCATCTCATTCCATAGAAGTTGAAAACGTCTACAGCCGATGACTACGTTGGAAATTTATTAGCAATGTGGAAGCTGCAACACTTACGAAACCACTTTATTGGTAAGTAACACTGATTCTTAATTATAATTCATCAACTAATTTTATTTATGTACCATTTATTTACATTTCAGAACACCGTATTACTCAAGAAGTGTTGAGCACATTGACACCACGGCATATTGATATACTATTTCAGGGAATGGCAGTAGGAGATATGGTGATATTTGAAAAGAATTTAAAACAGTGGCAACTAGAATCCACCAATGCTGGAAAAACATCTAAAGATTTTCCCAAATTGAACATTTAGAGAGTACAAATGACATTTTGAAAAGCTGGCCGGAGTATAAAAAACCTTCTGGAATTAATTTGGTAAGTAAATTGTTTATTTCCATAAACATAAATTTATGAATATTGTTCTTCTCCCAAAGATTGATATAGATTTTGAGCTTAAATACCCTAAATCCTGCAATCTTCTTTAAAAGTGGCCACTATACGAGAGAAAAATCTTGCACTTAATAGCATCTAAAACTTCTTCCAAAACCGTGACTAATATTGATAAATACGACGAATGTAAGACGACATTTAATATAATTGAAAATACACGTTTTTAATTCAACATTATTTTACCATTTCATTTCAGAATCAAAAATTTTCTCGATATTTTGGAATTTGCATAATCTTTTTCCACCACAACAAAAGCCACTATACGAGAGAAAAATCTTGCACTTAATAGCATCTAAAACTTCTTCCAAAACCGTGACTAATATTGATAAATACGACGAATGTAAGACGACTTTTAATTTAATTGAAAATACACGTTTTTAATTCAACATTATTTTACCATTTCATTTCAGAATCAAAAATTTTCTCGATATTTTGGAATTTGCATAATCTTTTTCCACCACAACAAAAGCTAATCACTGACAAAACTGGCATAAAAATTAAACGGAAATACTCCATACCTGATTCGCAGAATTCTTTTGCTCTTATTGCGGAAAACAACGCAGAAATTGATCTTAAAGTGGAACTGTTGAAACTGCGCAATACCAATATTCAGCCTCTACTGCTTATCCAACGATAACAATTGATTTTTTGTATATATGCTAAATTTTTTATCGATTCAGATAAATAAATTTACAACCTCAATTGTAAATATGAACAAAAAGTTATTGATTTAAAAATATTTTTCGATAAAACGTTTAATCAATATGAAACATTTTTTATCAGCTAAAAAGAAAATAATTTGATAAACAAGATTGTCAATATGAAAAATATTTTGTCGATTAACAAAATAAAATTCAACAAAATTTTTAGTATATATGAGAATTGCTTTATCAAAATATTTTCGAATGGGATTACAATTTTTTTTATCGGCGATTGTAAATATGAACATTATTTTTATCGGCGAAAAATCAATCAAATTTTAATTGGATTTTTGAATTTTTTTATCAAATGGTTACAATTTTTTTTCTGTGAACGCATCAATTGAGAACGGCTGGACCGATTTGACTCAAAATTTCTTTCAGTTTTCGGTAATTACGGTGGAAAGGTTTTTATGAAAGAAATTTTTGAGGAAAATCCGCGAAGATCTTGCTAAAATTATTTTAATGAAACGGCTGGAACGATTTAACTTAAAGTTTCTTTTAGTAGTTTGTAATTACAGTGGAAAAGTTTTAATGAAAGAAGATTTTGAGAAAAATCCGCGAAAATGTTGCAAAATATATTTTGAAAGATATTAGCATTTCCACACATTTTATACCCAACCTTTATAGTTTCATCACTTTGTAGTTCGTTTTGTGCATGTTTTGGGCGAATATGGGCAGCGTATGTCTTTAAGTAATTTTCAATTATGGAAAATTGTCAAAATATGCTAATTTTCTACAATTAATTGGATTGTCGTTGTATATGAAAATAAATTTATATTTTCATTAGAGTTAAATTTAATAATAAGAAACCGAAAAGATAGAGTAAGATTGATCGCTATTATTATTTGCTCACGTTTTCTATAAAATCAAGATTTATTTAGTTTGAAAATATAATTTATGTTATGTGAAGGAATTTGCATGGTATATATAGGTTGTGAAATTTTTTCAGATAAAACACAGTAAGACATGGTAAAGTAAAGATTACGTGGTTCCATTATGTGGAGGGAAGTTTCTTACCCTATTGGGAATACCGAATTAAAAGCAATTAAATGGATATTTTGTTACTACTTTCCAAGCACTTTAGGACAAGGATGCTTAGATGCTTATAAATATGTATGTGGTCAGAATAGGATTATATCCAAACTAATTGTTTGATTCCGCCAAAACAAATATATTAAGTACAATATATTACGTACTACAATCCCCCAATTTTTGTATAGAGCTTTAATGTTTAAATAAATTGTTATTTTTTAAGACATATGGTTTTTTGAGTTAGTTAGATCAAAACTTCTAATTTTATGTGTATGTTCTAATACTAATAACGCGATCATTAACATTGACGATAATAGTGGTAATGATAGCATTATTAGTATTCCTGTCAGATATTTGAAGTTTTGTTTTATTTTCTATAGAGCCCAAGCTGTTGGATATGAAATCTCATTTTCATATTTGTCAAAAAATTTATTATTTTTTGACAATGTTTCTTTTTTTGGCTGACAACTTGAAAACTTATTCAAATGATAAATTAATATTAAGTTGTTTAAAAATGTGAGGATAAACAAATCCGATTAAAACATTTCACGATTTAGAGTTAAGATATAAAACAGACATTTACAATTAAAAGAAGGTATACGGCCCAAACTCTTTCCCCATAACTGTCAAAAACTATTTACAGAAAACATATACAAATCTATAAAGGGCATCTGAAAACTAATTAACAATTTGTTTACAAATTAAATATACCTATAACTGAGCGGAAACCACAAATTTCAATATAAAAATCAAAAGGACAGTTGGACATGAACAAAATGATATTGTAATTAAAAACCTTTAAAGAAGGGACACATAAGATAATGTAAAAACGTTGGAGCAATAACAAAAAATGATCTTCTTTAAAAAAACAATTGGTGAAAAAAGTTCCACCATTGGGGTACCAGTTAATACTTTTTATTGACATAAACTTAGTGGCAAATGTTTTTTACCAACCTTATATTTATCTTTTAATTTGTCTAAAATAAAATTTTTGAGCAAACATAAACATTGTATTCGCATTTTTACTGATATTGGAAATATTTGAAGGAAATTTATTAGAAAAATTTTTTAAAAATCTGAAAAGGTAAGTCGAATGCGATTTTTTTAATATTTTTATTTATTTACTAACATGTGTTATTAGTATATTTATTAAAAAAAAATAATTAGAATTTCAACAAGAATGAATCTCTTTTTTAATATTTTTTGTGGTCCTGAAAAGGACCGATTGGTTTGTTGTAAAAAAAGATTTCTCCAAATAGCGTCAAGAAAATATTTAACCGCCGAAACCGTACAAAGTACGACCTTGTCTCTTCAAAGCGTAGACGACATCCATAGCAGTGACGGTTTTACGCTTAGCGTGTTCGGTGTAGGTGACAGCATCACGAATAACGTTTTCCAAGAACACTTTCAGAACACCACGAGTTTCTTCGTAAATCAATCCAGAAATACGTTTTACACCACCACGACGAGCCAAACGTCTAATAGCTGGCTTGGTAATGCCCTGGATATTATCACGTAACACTTTGCGATGACGTTTAGCGCCACCTTTTCCACCTTTACCAGGACCAGCCATTTTTCACTTTATTTAAATTCACCTATCACTTCACAAACGCACATGAACGTTTTTTTTTTTGGATTAAATTCCTTTTATTTAACATTTATATGATTTACATAGTAAACTTAACTCTGGTTTCTAAAATTATTTTTTCCTAACAGATTTGATCTTATTCTAGGAATATTAATAAATTATTATTTTTTGATCATGTCAATCATTTTAATAGAAATTAACAAGACAATTGGTTTATAAAACTTGCTATATAAATTTTGTTGTTCTTAAAACTAAATCTTAAAAACTACTTAACACTAAAACATGCAATAAAGAACTAAACAAAAATAAAATAAATAATAATTCGGTATTCTTAAAAACTACTACTACTATTTACAATATGCACACATTTGAACATCTGTGTATGTATGCATAAACATATATACATACATACACACACATCACATACGTACACCTAGATATTTCTACATATATACATTTTAATATTGTTCTATGCTATACACCAGGTCATCAATAACAATCATCATCATCAATACAATTTTGTCATTACTATCGAACATCATGTTATTGTTATTTAAGTTTAGTAAGCACATAGGTGACAAATATCCGTCATTTGTTATGAGATTATTAAATTTTTCTTCGCTTTTAATGTCATTCTCTGAATTGTTATTGCAATTAATATATTTTTCTAATAGTTTAATAGCTATTTTCGTCATGAATTTGTCTACCCTTATTAGTTTACTCGCTTCATGTAGCCGACGACATCATGGTGGTGCAAATTTCCATCAGGCATTAATCTCGATCTCATATTAAGACAATATCTGAGCATATTTCTTTCAAATACCCGATTTTTTCCATTTGTCTTGAAGAAATGTCAAACCAAAAAGGAAACGCATAGGTTATTTCAGGTCTAATTAATTGTTTGGATAGGCACATTTTTACTTTGGCACTAAGTCCGTTTTTCCTATTTATCACTCTAATTACGTTTCCATGTGCTTTATTTGCTTTCCTAAGGACATATTCCACATGTTTAGTGAATTTGAAATTTTCATCAAATATTATTCCTAAATATTTAAGTTCATTGAAATTTTCTAAAATGTATCCATAGCAAAAGCTATTAATAATTTACCATTTTGAGGCTGTGGAATGTCTACAATATAAATATTATAGAGGTTTGGACCAAGAACTGATTCTTGGGGTACTCCTGCTTTTTTATATTTCTACCAGACGATTTACTATTTTCGATATTGACTGAAAATGTCCTATCCCTTAAAGGTCGTTTACATTTAACCGGATTTGGTTAACCCATGTTTAAGTTTTCCCTAATATATGCCCTCATAAAGTAGGTTAACCCGTAGTATATAAATGCTATTAATCTAACAATTGGATTTTTAAATTTAAAAGTATCTTTCATCTTTGTGATAAGGAATTGATGCCAGACATTATTGAATGCCTTTTGAAATCGAGGCTAACAGCAATTGTTGCACTTCTATTGTTTAGGCCATTGACCACCTTGCTAGACAGTGCTAAAAGAGCATGTGTAGTGGATAATCCTTCCCTGAACCCAAATTGGAACTCGTTCAGAGTATTGTTGTTTTGAATATGTTCATTTATTATTTTGTTGTGGAGGAGCGATTTTTTTCCATTTGTCTTGAAGAAATGTCAAACCAAATAGGAAACGCATAGGTTATTTCAGGTATAATTAATTATTTGTATAGGCACATTTTTATTTTGACACTAAGTCCGTCCTATTCCTTAGGTAGTTATCTATTAATCTAACAATTGGATTTTTTAAATTTAAAAGTATCTTTCATCTTTGTGATAAGGCATTGATGCCAGACATTATCGAACGCCTTTTCGAAGCCGATTGTTTAGGCCATTGACCACCTTGCTAGACAGTGCTAAAAGAGCTCGTGTAGTGGATAATCCTTCCCTGAATCCAAATTGGAACCCTTTCAGGGTATTGTTAGTTTGAATGTGTTCATTATAAAACGAATATTTCTAGTATTTTTCCTAAGTTGGGGAGGAGCGAAATGGGTCTATAACTACCGAGTAGAGTGGGATATTTTCCTGGCTTAAGAGCAGGTACTATCTTAGCATGCTTCCATATTATGGGGAAATACCATATATTTACGCAATTATTGAAAACGATTGCTAAGTGCTTATAAATTCCAGGGCCAATTCTTTTTAAAACAAAATTAGGAATACCATCCTCACTACTGCTTTTTCGTATTTTTAAAGACTTTTGTAAATAATTCCTACATCTATGGCTGTTATCATTTTGAAGGCTTGTTGTTGATTCGTATTAGATCTGTCATCCATTTCCATTGTTACTCCATTTACCAAGTTATAGATAGGATTAAGTTGTTCATTGCTGGGAGCATTAGCAGCATTAAATCTATCCTGGATTTTTGAGTATTCATCTGCTATTATATTTGCCCTTTCCTCGCAATTATATATACTTTTACCTTGATCATTTTTAAATACTGGTATTTTTGATTTTTTAATACCACAGAACCTCTTTATTTCTTTATACATAAAGTCTACATTTGACTTTATTTAGTACATCTGTATAGTATTTATCCTCAAATAATCTAATTTTATCTTTTATTAACTGGTCCAATTGTCTTAAAATTGCACTTAATATATTGTATTCTGTATATCTAATACCCAAAATCTTTTTATTTTAATGGGTTTCTTTTGCCGTATACATATATATATATATATTGCGGTAGTTCAACTAATGTACCGTGTCTAGGTATGTATTTTCGCATGCAGGTGTTCATTGCCTCAGAATTTCAGTAATTTTTTCTATTTCATTAATAATTTCAGGTACGATTATATTTCTATCCGCCTGTAGTGAGAGTCTATGTTTATGGTGATTTATATAGGTATTAAATTGTTGGATTTTAAAACTACAGAAATCAAATAATTCTTTTTTTCGCTCCTTTCCAGCTTGCTAAATTCAACTTGTATTATCATCGCCTTGTGATAAGAATTGAAGTCTAGTATTTTTACACAATTAGTCGGATCAGACCCCTATGTTAGATGTTGTGATAAAAATATCTATATAAGGTTGAATTCAGATCTCGTAGGCTCGCTGGTTGGCCTAATTAATATATTTGGGGAAATATCATTAATAATATTACCTATATTTACAAGATCAATGTTTCTAATATTTTCTTGTAGTATCTTATAAAGAGTCATAACTACGACATTGTAATATTGCCCTTTTAATTCCACTACTGAACCCTCTATTTGTCCTAAGTTAGCGTGAATTTGTTCACCTTTGATCCAACCCTTTACAAAGACAGCAGTTCCACCACCTCGACCATCAACCCTATTTTGCCGAAAAATATTGTAATTACGTTCTTGATAAATGTGTCTAGCTGAAAGTTTATATTCAGCGACTAAAAGTATGTCGGGATTATGTTATTTTAAAAACAAGTGCAAATAATGTCTCTTATGAATGTCTCTTATGAATAATCTTTAATTTATCTGTTCTAAGTTCAAGTAATAGGTAAAAATAGCCTGCGCATTTTCCTCATCACTTATAAAATTTTTTCTATTTTTTTTTGCATAACCGTCAACCGTCCTTAAGATTGTTAACAAATCCTTACCAATTTATTTTATACAATCATTGTTGAAGATCTCAAATGAAGTCCCTCCATTGGTACTTTTAGCTGCATTAGTAAATGCAGGCTGATTTTGTCTAACAATACTAACATATGGTAATGCTGAGTACACCGGAGGTGCCATATTATTAATTGAAATTTGTGCAGAAAAATATTTTTTGTGGGTTTCTCTTTTTGCAATTCAGAAATTCTTATTTTGGTAGGACATTTTTGTAGCTGGCGCAATGTGCGTCAACTTCGCAATTTACGCAATATACCGTCATTCCAATGTGCCGAGTCACTTTTCCCGTAACGGGATCTGTGATTAAAATTTCGGCAGTATTTTTTCCTTCGGGGGGATTTGGCATTCTCCGGGCCCATGGGGTATTTTACATGTACAGAACCTATAAGCCATGTTGCAATTACTTGCGACATTCCCCGGTCTTTGACAGTATTACTCCTCTTTTTTATAATTTTCGATTATTACTCCTCCGTTAAAATATACTTCTGTCTTCTGAAGGCTTTAACGTCCGAAATGTTAAACAATTGTATCACCCACTTATTATTATTTATGTTAACTGCTCTTAAGATATTAACATTAATCTCCTTTTCTTTAAAATGTATAATTTCTTGCTCCTCGTAGGCGCTGGATAAATTGTGAATTAATAATGAAATTGGTTTCTCATCTCGAGGGGTAAAGGTGTAGTACGAGTATTTTAATTCGTTAAACATATTTTTAACTTTTATGTCGTCCTCTTTATTAACTAGTTTTAGTGTGACCAAATTCTTATTATTTATAGGTTCGTTCCCGTACTTTTTGGTAGTAAAGCTAGTAAAAGAGCGAACTATCAAAAATTACTCTCACATACAAGAGTTGCGCAAAAAGTAAAGGAACGAAAAATAGTTAAAACATGAAGAAACGTCAAAATCAAAAATTTCATCAATTAAGGGAAGGGCTGACCTTACCTGTCTTATTTTTGGAATTTTCTTGGCTGGTTTCATCATTTCGTTGTGATGTTGCTGTTGTTCGTTTATATATTGCTGCCTTTTGTTCCAATGGTGCAGAATTTCGTTGAGAAGATTTCAGTGTTGCAAAGTTTTAGTCCAATGTTGATGTGGTGTACGTTGGAATTGCAATTTTCGAATTTCGAAAAAATTAATGTTGT
Organism: Musca vetustissima; assembly: GCF_032173495.1. Classification (NCBI taxonomy): domain Eukaryota; kingdom Metazoa; phylum Arthropoda; class Insecta; order Diptera; family Muscidae; genus Musca; species Musca vetustissima. Next base: position 31,015 of record NW_026886528.1, on the reverse strand, counting down.
GCTGAATTGTGCTAGGTTTGTGCCAAATTGTGCCGTATTTTTTTTTCGAAATTAAAAACTAAAAACTAAGGAAGATATTCGAAAAAACATTTTTTTCGATAAAATTTCACAGAATTCCAATTTTCGAATTTCGAAAAAATTAAAGTTGTGTTGAATAAACCTCAATTTGTGCTCAATTGTGCCGTTATTTTTTTTATTGATATCATGTGTACCGTTTTCGAAATAATCGAAATTTTTCAGCGTATGGCAGAATTACAATATTCGAATTCCAAAAAAAAAAATTAAAGTTGTGCTGATTTTTGCAAGCAGAGCACACAATTTTGCCGTTAAAAAATTTTCAATATCTCTTACAATTTTCGAAAAAAATACGATTTTCGATCATATGCCGGAATTGCAATCTTGTGCTCGCAGAGCACATAATTGGGCCGTTTAAATTTTTTGAATATCTTAAACCGTTTTCAAGTTTTTTGCAATTTTGAATGTATTATATAAAACCAGTATTTTTTACGAAAAATCTTTGTAAATTTGGTAAAAATGCAAATATCAAAAAGCGCTAAATTGTGCTAGGTTATGCTTGCCTAGCACAATTTTTTGTCCATACTGATTTGTGCTATCCTAGCTACGATCGCTAAAATTGAAAAATTCTTATAATTTCCATAAAAATTTAAATTTTCGAATTCTGAAAGTTGTGCTAGCCTAGCACAATTTTTCGTCCATACGTCGCGAAATTGTGTTTCCACCTTTAGCAATTTTCTATACATACGAAGGGTTTCTTCAGTCATTTTCTACAGAAAATGTTTTGGGCCTCTTCTGCCATTTTCTATAGAATGTCTTACGTTTCTTCCACCACTTTTCTATGGGGGGATATAAAGAAGAATTTCAACCATTTTCACTATAAAATTGAAAGGGTCCCTTCTGGAATAGGGTAGACGGTTTATGCGAAGAGTCTTTATGAGCATTTTCTATATATGTAAAGAATCCCTCCTGCAATTTTCTATAAGTGATGTAAAAGGGTCTTCTTCAGAAGTGTAAATAATATAATATTAAATAAAATTTTGAAAAAATCCCAAAGCCATCTGTATTTTCACATTTTTCCAGAATCAAATAAAGTCTTTTCTTGAAAAAAAAATATTTTTTTGAAATCCAATAAATCATTTTTCTTTAAATAATAATTTTCAGAACCAAAAAGGCGAATGTAAAAAGTATTCATTACAATTTTATAAAATTTATTTTATATGCCTGTTTTGAAATTTTCATGAAGCAAAAATATTCGTTTATTTTAAATTTTAACTTTTTTGATATAGCCTTATGAATGGAAATTCTTATTAACAGGGCTTGTTTTCCATTGAAAATGAAGAACAGGTAGATTAGTTCTATGAATATGTTCTTTAGTTTTCCATTTGACCTAATTAAATTCCTAAATGAAGGTAAACCCTCATAAAATCATTGAAAAAGAAATTATTTTGACAAAAGATATTTGTGATAAGGAATGATGCCAGACATTATTGAATGCCTTTTCGAAATCGAGGCTAACAGCAATTGTTGCACTTATTTATGTTAACTGCTCTTAAAATATTAACATTAATCTCCTTTTCTTGGTTTCTCATCTCGAGGTGTAAAGGTGTAGTACGAGTATTTTAATTCGTTAAACATATTTTTAACTTTTATGTCGTCCTCTTTATTAACTAGTTTTAGTGTGACCAAATTCTTATTAATTATGTTTGTAACAAAATTTTTATGCCCTAGCAAACTAGTAATTTTGTTAACATATTCCTTCGAGTTCACATTATAAACTTTAAATGCAGGGGAAGGGCTGACCTTATCTGTCTTATTTTTGGAATTTTCTTGGCTGGTTTCATCATTTCGTTGTGATGTTGCTGTTGTTCGTTTATATATTGCTGCCTTTTGTTCCAATGGTGCAGAATTTTGTTGAGAAGATTTCCATGTTGCAGAGTTTTAGTCCAATGTTGATGTGGTGTACGTTGGAATTGCAATTTTCGAATTTCGAAAAAAATAAAGTTGTGCTGAATAAACCTCAATTTGTGCTCAATTGTGCCGTTAATTTTTGTATATCATGTGAATCGTTTTCGAAATAATCGATATTTTTCAGCGTATGGCAGAATTGCAAATTTCGAATTCCGAAAAAATTAAAGTTGTGCTGATTTGTGCAAGCAGAGCACACAATTTTGCCGTTAAAAAATTTTCAATATCTCTTACCATTTTCGAAAAAAATACGATTTTCGATCATATGCCAGAATTGCAATCTTGTGCTCGCAGAGCACATAATTGTGCCGTTTAAATTTTTTGAATATCTTTAACCGTTTTCAAGTTTTTTTGCAAGTTTTAATGTATTATATAAAACCAGTATTTTTTACAAAAAATCTTTGTAAATTTGATAAAAATGCAAATATCAAAAAGCGCAAAATTGTGCTACGTTATTCTTGCCTAGCACAATTTTTTGTCCATACTGATTTGTGCTATCCTAGCTACGATCGCTAAAATTGAAAAATTCTTATAATTTCCATAAAAATTTAAATTTTCGAAATCTGAAAGTTGTGCTAGCCTAGCAAAATTTTTCGTCCATACGTCGCGAAATTGTGTTTCCACCTTTAGCAATTTTCTATACATACGAAGGGTTTCTACAGAAAATGTTTTGGGCCTCTTCTGCCATTTTCTATAGAATGTCTTACGTTTCTTTCACCACTTTTCTATGGGGGATATAAAGAAGAATTTCAACCATTTTCACTATAACATTAAAAGGGTCCCTTCTGGAATAGCGTAGACGGTTTATGCGAAGAGTCTTTATGAGCATTTTCTATATATGTAAAGAATCCCTCCTGTAATTTTCTATAAGTGATGTAAAAGAGAATTCCAAAGCCATCTGTATTTACACATTTTTCCAGAATCAAATAATGTCTTTTCTTGAAAAAAAAATATATTTTTTTGAAATCCAATAAATCATTTTTCTTTAAATAATAATTTTCAGAACCAAAAAGGCCAATGTAAAAAGGATTCATTACAATTTTATAAAATATATTTTATATGCCTGTTTTGAACTTTTCATATAGCAAAAATATTCGTTTATTTTAACTTTTATGATATAGCCATATGAATGGAAATTCTTATTAACAGGGCATAACTTGTTTTCCATTGAAAAGGAAGAACAGGTAGATTAGTTCTATGAATATGTTCTTTGGTTTTCCATTTGGCATAATTAAATTCCTAAATGAAGGTAAACCCTCAAAAAATTTCTATGAAATAGATGGATTGTTTTAGACGATACATTATTTATTTTACATTTACAGGTACCTGCCATTCCAATTTTTGGCTGACTTCCAATATGTATTAATGCAATGTTTGTATACAATAATACTACGGTATTTAAATCTCGTGCACATACGAAGTTACGAAAAATTGCAACTATGAACTTTGCATACATTTACAATATAAAATGAACAAATCAGCTGTTTTATGAAAAAAACAAATATGTATGGAGTACAGCCACGCTTTCCACACAATTACAAAAAAGAATAGCTCTTCAATGAATAACTTTAAAAATACATTTATCTGTTATACATATTAAAACTTTCCATTAACTTCCTTTTCTTTGGATATTTTGACGCCTCCGAAGAATAGTATGCAAAGTCTAAAAAGTAAGTTTTTCAGTAGAAGCTCTCAAAGTATGGAAGTTTATTATATCTTACGTGCCATGCTAAGTACATTTTTGCTTATAACGTTGGTTTGGATTGGCCGATGGTTACAAAAATTTCAAAGAATTTTAATTAAGGACCGTAGTATCTAAAAACGTAAAGAACTTTAAAACATGCTAAGTCGACTTATCATACTATGGTTCGGAGGCGTCGATTTAATTTTGTGTTCGTAAACAAACAATGCATCAACAGTAAACCCGATGCTTGATTGCTTTTTAACTGCGTTGCAAATGCTTGGCATCGACATTTTGAAATAGCATACAATGTAAATATTTTGTACTCTTGCATTATGGAACAGGATGCATTGTTCGAATGCAAAACAATTGACAATTTGAAAGTCAGTCAAAGTTAATAATAACATAATGGAATACCAGTTTGGTTTTAGAAAAAACACTCTACGACACATGCTCTATTAGTATTGTCAAATAAAATTTTACAAGGATTTAAAAATAGAAGTGCTTCTGTAATGGTAAGTCTCGATTTCGAAAAAGCTTTCGATGGCAACATGGATTAGTAACAAAATTAACGAACTCATATAAGTTCTCGCCATCAATAGTAAGACTTTTGAAAAGCTATATAGATAAACGATCTTTTTCAATAACAATAGAAAATACAAATTCTACCAATCACATTATACCTAGCTGGAATTTGAAGACGCAATTACCAGAGAATTTGAAGACGAAATTACCAGAGCCTGAAACTGGCATATATATAACTCACCACATACGCTGATGACATACTACATACTAATAGCGACATCGACCCTATAGCAAATACTTCACAAAATAAATTAAATAATTATTTAAAAGAGTTACGCAACTACTTTCATATATGAAGGCTAAATTTAGACATAAATAAGTGCTAAGCTATAATAACACTGTGCGACACGCAAATTTTTCAATGGTTCTAATGTACCAAATATGTTTAGTTGGAGTCCCTGGACCACGGAAAAACCTTTGGTTTTTCTGGGTCACTTCGAAAATTTATTTTATAACGGTAAATATAGAGAAAAACGTGGTTTCATGGATTTTCAATTTAAAACTCGAATAACTTATTTACTTTTTAACAGATTTATATTATTCTTTTTTTTTTCTTTCGAAGAGTACAATTTTTCCTTTCAAACAAGATATATACTTGGTAAATCGGTTGAGGATTGGCTGAGTTACAGCGGTTGAAATATGAAAAAATACGTATAAAATGACAAAATTTACCTTTCTTCGGGCTGTACGATGAAATTATGATATCAAGCCATATAAGTTTTATTCTACTACGGGGAAGACAATTAAATTAGCTTTCGAAAATGATAAAAATCAAAAAAATCGGTTAAAAAATGGATGACTTATACACATTTTTGTATTGATTCTATGCATATTCTCTAAAGGAACTATGGGTCTATCTCGTTTCCTTTTGCCTGCTGCAAACATAACGGTTTATAACAGGAAAAGATACAGACCCATATTTCCTTTAGAGAATATGCATAGAATCAATACAAAAATGTGTATAAGTCATCCATTTTTTAACCGATTTTTCTGATTTTTATCATCTTCGAAAGCTAATTTAATTTTCTTCTCCGTAATAGAATAAAACTTATATGGCTTGATGCCATAATTTCATCGTACAGCCCGAAGAAAAGTAAATTTTGTCATTTTATACGTATTTTTTCACATTTCAACCGCTGTAACTCAGCCAATCCTCAACCGATTTACCAAGTATATATCTTGTTTGAAAGGAAAAATTGTACTCTTCAAAAGAAAAAAAAGAATAATATAAATCCGTTAAAAAGTAAATAAGTTATTCGAGTTTTAAATTGAAAATCCATGAAACCACGTTTTTCTCTATATTTACCGTTATAAAATAAATTTTCGAAGTGACCCAGAAAAACCAAAGGTATTTTCGTGGTCCAGAGACTCCAAATAAACAGAATTGGTACTTTAGAACCCCTGAAAAAAAAATTTTTGTTATTTTGTAGCACAGTGTAATCAATGTCAAATGTCGCAACTTTTGTCAGGGGAAAACAGTTATAAAAGAGTAATTGCCGCACTTCAGACGAAAAATCAGAATTTGGTTGCAGTCGCCAATAAAAGCTTTTTAACGCCGTCAAAATCTTTCACGGAAAATTCTGTGAATAATACTTGTACACCGCCAGTACAAAAAATAAGAAAAGTGCCAGTACTAATGGAAAGACCGATGAACAGTCCGAGTCCGGTTCAGGCAAGCAAGACGCCGATACTGCCTGGGGATAGAAAAATACAGAAACCAAAATGTACAACACCAGCAACAAACGCAAATTCGCAACCGACAACATCAGCTGTGAGCACATAACCAAGATAAAATGTAAACGGCGATGAAATGGATATAGGATAATGGATTGATGTACGCCGCAAGCCACAAAAGAGAAAGGTCACAGCAGCATCAACACCAACATGCAGCAACAAAAACCAAACCCACTCACGAAAGGCCAGCCCCCTAAATTTAAATTAGATAAGACAAGATAAGAGAAAATTAAACATTTAACTAATAATCTTAAAGATGTATTAAAACATGACATATTTGTTTTCAATATTTTGAAAAAAGACGTGACTGAATTGAAATTAAAATATATATATATATATATATATATGATTTTGATACAGTAGTCAAAGATTTGAAACCCATGTCTATTATACTCAAAGGCATACACGTGTCCTGGTCAAAACTAGGTATAGAAGATTTTATAAAAAACAAAATATCCAAATATTGAATTCCTACACATTATTCCATTGAAACGCAATTGAGGGTTGGTCCAATTCTTCCGACATATCTGTATTAAAATATTACTAGATTTTTCAACGCTGTTCTACAAATTCAAAAGCACAAAAAGCAGGGCTTATACAGCGCCGGAGATGCTAACGATTTGGACACATCTCTACAAGTTGCAAAATGCCAGGTGTGTCAAATGCCCTGAAATCTACGAGCCAAAGGAATGTCCTTTACCACCCAAGAGCTCAATATTACCACCAAGATTTTTGTTAAAGGAATTACAGCAACAGCCTTTAAAATAGAACCTATCGTGACAACTCCCAAGGTCACTAAAATCAATTCCAATTCAAGACCGGGTACAATAAACGTCCAAATCCACTTCCCAATAATCCTGCCTGACTCAAATAGGAACGCATGTAGAAGCGTATAGACAATTTAAATATCATCAGTAACGTAATTGTCTAAAATGAAGCCATTATTGGTTCAGACTTAAATGCAAGAGACCCAGATTGGGGTGACGGTCGCATCAATTCAAAAGGCATGGCACTAAAAAGTTGGCTAGATAATTAACCTAGCATTAATAAAAGGTCAACAAGATTTATGGTATGACAACTGCTTTTAATTTAGCAATAAACACAGACATGACAATTTTCGTTCCCTCGGGCAACATCTTACTAAAACTACCACCGGATAACATTAATTTGATAGCTCAAAAAGACAGCAAGAAGACTATACAGAATTCTTGAGGCAATTACTCTTAGGGCGTTAGTTACATAATTTTAATCCATAACACCTGGCAAAAATAGGTTTCGTCAAGTTAAGGGACATAGTGGGAAATTAACAAGACGAAAAATGTCTTAATGGATCAGGCAACAGCGTTGTAACTAAAATCGAAAAGACTAATTTATTTGCCAAACCATTTGATAGTATTTCAATTACAAATACACCTGCAATTTCTAACGAAAATAGGTCCCCTGACGACACCTTAGTTCAGTTTGGTAGTGACTTATTAGCCAATGGTAGGGCATTGAACCCCTCAATGATACTACCATTGCAATAAACGATGCCTGGTGAAATTGGCAACATTTTAAAGGCAATGAACATCAAAAAATATCTGAATATGATAAAATCCAAAATTTTATATTAAGAACAAGTGAAAAAGCGTTAAGTTCGGCCGGGCCGAACTTTGGATACCCTCCACCATAGATATACTAAAAGGTAGTTGAAATGAAAATGTAGGGAAAATACCAAAACCATAATGTGAACCATGTTCCAGAGAATGTTGATTTCATCCAACCTGTGCCTATCTTATTATTCTTCCAAACTTAGTTCAGGTTTGAAAATGTGGACTATCGGTCCACTCCCTCTGATACCTCTCACACAGGTGCTAGGCCTAAATGCGGGTTATAGTTCATGTATAGTTCATTATCGAACCTTACGATCTAACTTAATCTCGATATCCTCCGCAGGTTAAATGATTACGACAGACTCTTAGAACCAAACCCAAAACGCGGAACAAATTAGATAACTATTTTAGTATAAAAAGGAGGTTATATGGGGACTACCCCAAAAAGGGGTCGAATATAAATAATTTTTGGTAGGGAGATCTGTTACCATATACGACTACAAAATACCAAATTGCTGCGAATTCGGTTGAAAAACGCGTTCAAGAAACCCAAAATACCGAATGTTGGGGGTACCCTTATATGGGGGCTACCCGAAAAAATGGACCTATATTCATAATTTTTTTGTGGAGAAATTTGGTACCTATTAAGAACTCAAAATACTAAATTACAGCCTATTCGGTGGAAAAATACGATCAAAACCCCCAAAATACTGAAAATTAGAAGGTGCCGTTATATGGGGGCTACCAGAAAAAGTGGACCTATACTCATAATTTTTTGTGGAGACACTTAGTACCCAATAAGAACCCAACGTATCAAATTTCAGCGAATTCAGTTGAAAAACTCGGTCAAGAACCCCAAAATACCGAAAATTGGGGGGTACCCTTATATGGAAGCTATGCCTAACCGTGGACCGATATATCCCATCTTCGAACATGACTTCCTGCAGACAAAAGACAACCCTATGCAAAATTTCAGCACCCTATCTCAATTCCTTCAGAAGATAGCGTGATTACAACAGACGGACGGACATCGTCTTAGAATTTTACCCTGATCAAGAATATATATACTTTATAGGGTCGGAAATGAATATTTCGATGAGTTACAAACGGAATGACAAAATTAATATACCCTCCATACTATGGTGGAGGGTATAAAAAGGGACCATAGAACATGTTAATTTTAGCAGTAATTCTCAACCACTGCCTTAATATAGGATATTTTCCAAAAAGAAATGGAAGACTGAAAAAGTCATTCCAATACTTAAGCCGGGAAAGGACCCAACCTGGGTCAGGTGGGTACAGACCCATTTCGCAACTCTCCTGTATAGGGAAGTTGTTTGAGGTCTTAATATTGGATAGACTCAATGAACACATTGAGAATAATGCAGTACTGCAATACTAAATAAGTCAATTTGGCTTTAGAAAGTCCCATCCAACTACACATGCATTATTAGCATTACATAGCACAATTTAACTACAGAAGTGCCACAATTGCTGTTAGTTTAGACTTTCAGAAAGCATTTGATACCGTACCCAGGGAAGGTATCATCGAAAAAGGTATCATTTATGATTTTAGTCCTTTTTTAACAAAACTGATAAGTAATTGTTTGCAAAATAGAACATTTTATGTGGAATTTGAAGACGCAATATCAGAGCTTCAAGAAATCTGTGCTGGTGTACCCCAAGGTTCGGTACTCTGGCCCGTACTATATAATCACCCCTATTCCGTAAGTCGACGTCGTCATTGTCGACGACGTTTCTTTGTCGGCATCACTTCGCATCGACATCGTCATCACTCTAAAATTATGGTCAGCTGTTTATTTTGTTTGATATTTTTGTGTAAAAATGTGTTTGTATCCTTCACCTTACTGTGTTTGCAACATCCAGAAGGAAACGAGATAGACCCATAGATATTTTTTAGTATATACATAGAATCACTTTTTCAGTTAATTAATGCATGTCCCTCGGTCCATTTATTATTGTGAATAAAATACATATCACCTTTATGATCCGAACGGGATGAAATTTGGAAAATTCTATCCAATTGGGATGAAACTTTATTTGGCACATAAACTAGTCCTATTGATATTGGTCAAAATCGGTTCAGATTTATATATAGATTTCTCTTTGTTTATTTACACCTAATTTTGCATTAATTATTGAATAGATTCTATAACGGTGTATCCTGTCCTTGTAGGGTCATGATTTTTTTATTTCTTAAAAAAATTGTTCAAACACTTCAGTCGTCAACAAAAATTATGACGAAGAAATCTTCGACATCGTCGTCATCACATTTTGTTACGGAATACCAAAAAATTGTCAATAGTTATCGATAAATATCGACAACGACATAGGGAATACCAATTTGCAAAATTGGTACGTCGTCGTTTTGTGTCGACGACGACATACGGAATAGGGGTGATTATTTATCTGGCTGACATACCACCTCCACAAAATATAAAACTACTTATCTATGCAGATGACATACTTGTCACTTCAACTCATGCAAGAACTAGAATAGCCAACATCAGGCTATGTCAATATCTTTCAACTTTAAAAGAATATTTTGACAAATCGGGGTTAAAACTGAATAAACTGAAAAAAATGTCAAACGACAATATTTAAAGGAGAGGGATTGAAACTTTATGCTAACGCAAAAAAATTTAGCCCAAAAGTGAAAATTGGTGTGGTATTTGAAGAAGACAAGAGCTTCATAAGACATGTCGATATCCTAATCAAAAAAGGTAGAGCTGCATACCATTCTTACCAATGAGTACTTAATGCCAATAAAAAAACTCAGTAAAAAAGTTAAACGAATTTTATATAAGAAAATTATTCGACCCAATGAGCTACGCGTATCCGGTTTGGTCACTGATATCCTCACATCAAATTGAACGCATCAGAATATTTGAAAGGAAAGCATAGACGCACAGCTTAGGGCTTGGTAGGCGTCTTACAGATTTAGCATACATGATTACCAAATGGTTACAATTTTAATAATATCTGATAATGAATTTAACAGATGAAAAAATCATTGTAATTATTATTGTTTTATTTAGTTTTGTTTTAGTATTAATCATTTTATTAGTTATATGTAAAAATAAAACTTGTGTTTTTTTCAATTTCCACAAGAAATTAAATAAAAACTGTATTTAAAAAATAAAAGAAGGACTGAGCTGGCCTTACACACAATTCAAGAGAATACCTTAACCGACAAGTATTTTATATCTTAGAAATAATAAATACATAAATAGACTTAAGAAAATTTTAAACAACTGAAATTTTGCAAATAAATATATACATATATAGTAAACAAACACATAAACTTATAAGCAATCAATTGTTTGTTAGTTTCGATAGGGCAAAATAAGAATATTCCTTTTATAAGTAAAGGAAACTTGTAAAAAAAATTTTTAATTATTTTTCATTAACTTGCGTAATATGTCGTCAGCAAATACATGTTTCTCCGTGATTTCGGTGATTGGACGAGAACCGATGTACTCAGCGTGGTATGGTCGTTGGCAAAGTAGCAAAGTCTGTTTGGTTTCATATGATTGTATAATTTTTTTAAAATAAAGGTGAAAAAGCTTTTATTTTCTTCATTTTTGAGGTAAAAGCTAAACAAATGTATAAGACAACTTAAAAAAAATATTTTTTAATGCAAAAAATTATAAAAAAAAGTTGGACAATGCCAACAACACGCGGTGTTCCCAAGCGGTCTCCCATCTAAGTACTAAGGACGAGAACCGATGTACTCAGCGTGGTATGGTGCTTGGCAAAGAAGCATAGTTTGTTGTACTTCATATGCCTGCTTGTGAGTGCTATTTAAACAAAGTCGTTTGCAAGGTAGATATACAAGGAAGCCACATCGGCGAATTGGAAACATTATATGTCAAAATTGTTACCAAGGCGAATAGTAATCGTATCGCGGTGACATATAAAACACCACCTTATCAGAATAAGGCATTTTGAAGTATCAAAACCATTTGCTTATTTTGTGAATATAAATATATATATTTCAATTGTTAATTCTTGTTTTAATTGTAAGTGTGTCTATAAATATCTGATCTTTGAATAAAAACAATACCAAAACAGCGGTGCAATAAAGTTGGTGTACTCGGATATATGGATATGAGATATACGAAACTACCTTCTTTTCAAAGACAAAAATGACCTAAATGTCGACAATCCTTAGACATTTCTGAAGAGAGTTTTCACATTTCTAAGTTCGAAATATTAAAAATATCTACGCATTACGGTTATATCGAAAATAATGGAAAATCGACAAAAAGTTTGAATCCAGTGCCAAAACCGGCGAAGACAGATAACACAAAAGAAAGAAGACTTCCTCCGTTCACGATTTATAAAGCAAGCGTGAAGGAGTTGAAAGACCTAAAAAAACATGGTTTTCTAATAAATGTAGTAGGTTTGGCTAGAGGGGGTATAGTTTTCCCTCCCATACCCCAAAAGATTTGTTGCCGCACACTCTTCTTATTATTAATAAACTTTGTAACGAGTTAATGGTAGAATAACTTAAAGATTTCTTTAATAATGAGTCGGGGATTAATATTGCCGAAAGTAAATGGATTCTTATCCTAGGTAGAGGTTCAGACATGGAAAAGGTTTTCAAAATAAATAATATTTTTGGATGCAAGGTATGTAAGAAAATAATAATCAAAAAGTTGCGGCAAAGGGTACATGTTCAAAGCATGTAAAAACAGGTACGGCGATTATTTCTATGAAACCATGGTCAAATTTAGGGAATTCTCTCCCCATTTTAGCCAAACCATGAAGAAGCCATGAAGGCCTTACAATATAATATGTTGTATAATGTCTAGGCAAATAATATGTATATTTCTGAATGTCCTTTCTCTGTTATCCAAAACCAGGAAACATTTAAAAATGTTTATACATGAACACAAGGCAGATGTATTACTTATAGCAGAGCATAAATTGTCAAGCAGACACAATTTAAATTTCCAATGCTATAGAATTTTTAGGCAGAATATAGAAAACGGTGGGGGCGAAGGAACTGCTGTTCTTATTAGAGACACCTTTAGATGTGAAAGATTGAACATTAATTCAGGAAACATTGAAAATTGTTCAGTTGGGGTTTGGAAAGAAGATGGAACGTCTGTGGTTTTTGCACCACTATACAAAACGCCCAGGGTAGAAATGGTGTTGGTAGTAGAAAACCGAAGGCTAGTCTATTAGGGCAACCCGAATAGAGCACCTATTATCAGAGACGATATTCGCATTATCACCAAAATTATTTAGGATTCAGTAATATTTTTTGAAAGGGATATAAGGAAAGCCTTTCTTCAAAGTATTCAAGTGAAAGGTGAAAAAAATGGCGGGCATGGTCTGTAGAGAACCAATGGTGATCTGATAGGTGCAAACAGCTCAATAATAGACAGAAAGACAGTACTTTTATCTAGCCACATAGAAAATGCCTACCAACTAGATATTGTCCCAAACAATGCAAACAGGTAAGGCGATTCTTTCTATGAAACAATGGTCAAATTTAGGGAATTCTCTCCCCATTTTAGCCAAACCATGAAGAAGCCATGAAGGCCTTACAATATAATATGTTGTATAATGTCTAGGCAAATAATATGTATATTTCTGAATGTCCTTTCTCTGTTATCCAAAACCAGGAAACATTTAAAAATGTTTATACATGAACACAAGGCAGATGTATTACTTATAGCAGAGCATAAATTGTCAAGCAGACACAATTTAAATTTCCAATGCTATAGAATTTTTAGGCAGAATATAGAAAACGGTGGGGGCGAAGGAACTGCTGTTCTTATTAGAGACACCTTTAGATGTGAAAGATTGAACATTAATTCAGGAAACATTGAAAATTGTTCAGTTGGGGTTTGGAAGGAAGATGGAACGTCTGTGGTTTTTGCACCACTATACAAAACGCCCAGGGTAGAAATGGTGTTGGTAGTAGAAAACCGAAGGCTAGTCTATTAGGGCAACCCGAATAGAGCACCTATTATCAGAGACGATATTCGCATTATCACCAAAATTATTTAGGATTCAGTAATATTGTTTGAAAGGGATATAAGGAAAGCCTTTCTTCAAAGTATTCAAGTGAAAGGTGAAAAAAATGGCGGGCATGGTCTGTAGAGAACCAATGGTGATCTGATAGGTGCAAACAGCTCAATAATAGACAGAAAGACAGTACTTTTATCTAGCCACATAGAAAATGCCTACCAACTAGATATTGTCCCAAACAATGCCGATTTTAGACAAATTGTAAGATATAGTTCTATAGCATGTGATGATAATTCTCCTATAATTAACTTTTCTGAACATCTACCAGCTGATGGAAGCATCATCAATGATAATTCCTCCTGAAAGGCGAATGGGTTCATTGTTAATGAAGACATTCGGGTCGCATTTGCAATAAGACCATCCCGAAAGTCTAGCTGTTTAGATTGCATACCTGATGTTGCCCTTAAAAAGGCCGGCCAAGTAGTTTTCTCTTACTAGGTATTATTATTCAACCACTGTTTGAATATAGGATACTTTTCTAAACCTTGGAAAAGCGCGATAATGTGTAATTAAAATCGGTGATTTTTAATTTTTATTCATTTTTGAAGCCGATAATTATTTTTAAAATAAAAATAGTCAACGTTGGGTAATGTGGACCAAAAAAAAGTGGGACCTTTTTATGAGGACGAGTTCGAAACATGGGCGCATTTAATATGCGAGGAGGTATTTTATCCTCTGAAAATTCGATATGCGAAATTACAGGTGCTTCGGTTGGATAATGAAGTAAGGACTTTCAAAATACCGCAAATGGGACGGTACCCTTAAATGGGGGCTATTTCAAAACATTCATTGTTACCCAAGTGTGCAATAAATTGAAATTTATCACAACCAATCCACAGCCTACCATTAACTTACTGATCCTCATTACCCACACATACTGGTCCACATTACCCGCCATTTTATTTTTAATCCCAGTTTAGAGTTGTTTCATATATAATGCCAAACACTATAGACAAATATATATAATTTTTGACCTGGAATATATTTAGCCAACAAATCTACTATGTTGTGGAAACTATTTCTTTTTATACAGCAAATACATGTTTCTCCGTGATTTCGGTGATTGGACGAGAACCGATGTACTCAGCGTGGTATGGTCGTTGGCAAAGTAGCAAAGTCTGTTTGGTTTCATATGATTGTATAATTTTTTTAAAATAAAGGTGAAAAAGCTTTTATTTTCTTCATTTTTGAGCTAAAAGCTAAACAAATGTATAAGACAACTTAAAAAAAATATTTTTTAATGCAAAAAATTATAAAAAAAAGTTGGACAATGCCAACAACTCGCGGTGTTCCCAAGCGGTCTCCCATCTAAGTACTAAGGACGAGAACCGATGTACTCAGCGTGGTATGGTGCTTGGCAAAGAAGCATAGTTTGTTGTACTTCATATGCCTGCTTGTGAGTGCTATTTAAACAAAGTCGTTTGCAAGGTAGATATATAAGGAAGCCACATCGGCGAATTGGAAACATTATATGTCAAAATTGTTACCATATAAAACACCACCTTATCAGAATAAGGCATTTTGAAGTATCAAAACCATTTGCTTATTTTGTGAATATAAATATATATATTTCAATTGTTAATTCTTGTTTTAATTGTAAGTGTGTCTATAAATATCTGATCTTTGAATAAAAACAATACCAAAACAGCGGTGCAATAAAGTTGGTGTACTCGGATATATGGATATGAGATATACGAAACTACCTTCTTTTCAAAGACAAAAATGACCTAAATGTCGACAATCCTTAGACATTTCTGAAGAGAGTTTTCACATTTCTAAGTTCGAAATATTAAAAATATCTACGCATTACGGTTATATCGAAAATAATGGAAAATCGACAAAAAGTTTGAATCCAGTGCCAAAACCGGCGAAGACAGATAACACAAAAGAAAGAAGACTTCCTCCGTTCACGATTTATAAAGCAAGCGTGAAGGAGTTGAAAGACCTAAAAAAACATGGTTTTCTAATAAATGTAGTAGGTTTGGCTAGAGGGGGTATAGTTTTCCCTCCCATACCCCAAAAGATTTGTTGCCGCACACTCTTCTTATTATTAATAAACTTTATAACGAGTTAATGGTAGAATAACTTAAAGATTTCTTTAATAATGAGTCGGGGATTAATATTGCCGAAAGTAAATGGATTCTTATCCTAGGTAGAGGTTCAGACATGGAAAAGGTTATCAAAATAAATAATATTTTTGGATGCAAGGTATGTAAGAAAATAATAATCAAAAAGTTGCGGCGAAGGGTACATGTTCAAAGCATGTAAAAACAGGTAAGGCGATTCTTTCTATGAAACAATGGTCAAATTTAGGGAATTCTCTCCCCATTTTAGCCAAACCATGAAGAAGCCATGAAGGCCTTACAATATAATATGTTGTATAATGTCTAGGCAAATAATATGTATATTTCTGAATGTCCTTTCTCTGTTATCCAAAACCAGGAAACATTTAAAAATGTTTATACATGAACACAAGGCAGATGTATTACTTATAGCAGAGCATAAATTGTCAAGCAGACACAATTTAAATTTCCAATGCTATAGAATTTTTAGGCAGAATATAGAAAACGGTGGGGGCGAAGGAACTGCTGTTCTTATTAGAGACACCTTTAGATGTGAAAGATTGAACATTAATTCAGGAAACATTGAAAATTGTTCAGTTGGGGTTTGGAAGGAAGATGGAACGTCTGTGGTTTTTGCACCACTATACAAAACGCCCAGGGTAGAAATGGTGTTGGTAGTAGAAAACCGAAGGCTAGTCTATTAGGGCAACCCGAATAGAGCACCTATTATCAGAGACGATATTCGCATTATCACCAAAATTATTTAGGATTCAGTAATATTGTTTGAAAGGGATATAAGGAAAGCCTTTCTTCAAAGTATTCAAGTGAAAGGTGAAAAAAATGGCGGGCATGGTCTGTAGAGAACCAATGGTGATCTGATAGGTGCAAACAGCTCAATAATAGACAGAAAGACAGTACTTTTATCTAGCCACATAGAAAATGCCTACCAACTAGATATTGTCCCAAACAATGCCGATTTTAGACAAATTGTAAGATATAGTTCTATAGCATGTGATGATAATTCTCCTATAATTAACTTTTCTGAAGATCTACCAGCTGATGGAAGCATCATCATTGATAATTCCTCCTGAAAGGCGAATCGGTTCATTGTTAATGAAGACATTCGGGTCGCATTTGCAAGAAGACCATCCCGAAAGTCTAGCTGTTTAGATTGCATACCTGATGTTGCCCTTAAAAAGGCCGGCCAAGTAGTTTTCTCTTACTAGGTATTATTATTCAACCACTGTTTGAATATAGGATACTTTTCTAAACCTTGGAAAAGCGCGATAATGTGTAATTAAAATCGGTGATTTTTAATTTTTATTCATTTTTGAAGCCGATAATTATTTTTAAAATAAAAATAGTCAACGTTGGGTAATGTGGACCAAAAAAAAGTGGGACCTTTTTATGAGGACGAGTTCGAAACATGGGCGCATTTAATATGCGAGGAGGTATTTTATCCTCTGAAAATTCGATATGCGAAATTACAGGTGCTTCGGTTGGATAATGAAGTAAGGACTTTCAAAATACCGCAAATGGGACGGTACCCTTAAATGGGGGCTATTTCAAAACATAAACCCATATATTTTTGCATTCATTGTTACCCAAGTGTGCAATAAATTGAAATTTATCACAACCAATCCACAGCCTACCATTAACTTACTGATCCTCATTACCCACACATACTGGTCCACATTACCCGCCATTTTATTTTTAATCCCAGTTTAGAGTTGTTTCATATATAATGCCAAACACTATAGACAAATATATATAATTTTTGACCTGGAATATATTTAGCCAACAAATCTACTATGTTGTGGAAACTATTTCTTTTTATTTTTACCGCTGTTTCGCCCACAATATCAAAAATAGAAAATGGTGGTCCACATTACCAGAAGTTACTCTAATATTATGCAATTAGAACGTAAGATATTGTTAGTATAAGAATAAGTCGCAGTTCCTGTTTAGAATGTAAGATGTAATGAATTAATAAATGTGACTATGTCAACTCGCAAAGATAGTGAACACACACACAAACCATAAAGCAAGCAATTGTATGTTAGTTTCGATTAAGCACACACAAACATTAGAAAATATTTTTTTAATATAAAAAACTAGCAAAGTACCCGTTACTTCGTATACAGAAAGGGAATACAAAAAAATTATTTCATATGGAATCGTGAATACTGTAAACTTATTTTACTATAGTTTGCGATTTCGTACTCTTCATACACATAAGCACTATATTCCGAAATTTCTCTAACTTTCTCTTAAAAATAGATCAGAATTCCAATTATATATTTTAGCAAATACGTACAGGTTCCACGTTTCGAACACATAATTACACATTTTCAAGACTACCTCCATATCACCACCACTAAATTTACAAAAAACCATTTGGTACTTCTTTCTAACTCTCCGCCAGTGACCCACATTACAAACATTAGGTTTCCAGCTCTCCCCGTTACCCAAATCGAAATTAGTGCATTTGCTTGCTATTTAATTTACTATTCGTACACATCAATTCGAGTTTCCAAAGTTATATCCATAGCTCAGTACTACACTTCAACCGCAATCTAAATTCCAAATCTCAGGATCCAACCAAACCCAAATTGATCCAAATTTAGTACCATCATATTCAAGAATTTCTAAACCTATTCTATTTACTATTCGTACACATTAAATTGTACATATTACATCCAAATTGTACCAAATATAGTACTTTTCGTACTCATAAGGAAGAATGTAGAGAAATGTACCTCAATCCTGATTTCAATTAGTAATCGTAAATCAACATTTAAGAATTCCAGCTCTGTCTGTTCGTCAAAAACTAAATTGTTAGTAGCATTATGTACTTTTCGTACCCATATTATAAACCTATATCAATCCTACACTCCCACAGTAACCAAAATTGCAACTTTCAGGACTTGAATTCTACCCGTTCACCAAAGTCCAAATTCTACCAAATTTTGTGCTTTTATAAAACTTCCTCAATTCCACACTCCAACAGTAATTTTAAACATAAATCCAAATTGTAGCATATTGATTACAATTTCAAATACATGTTTTATATAATTATCCTTTCATTTAAACTTAAATTGTACTAAACTTAGTACCATTTATTAAACATAATCACGCATTTTCAAAACTACCTCCGCTCACACAAAACTAATAATATTATATTTATTACCATTAAGTTAGTGCTTTTCGTATCCATATGTACTACCTTAATCCAGTAATTTGCATTCCAAATTTAAGTTTTCCATCTCTATATGTTCACTCTGATCTAAACTGTACCAAATTTAGGACAATTTGGTACACGTAATGTCAAATTTTCAAAACTACCGACATATCTCAATCCTGCACTCCAACAGTAATATTAATTCAAAATTTCGGTAACTCAACCCTATCCGTTCACACAAAAACAAATTGATAACTATTAAGTATCGTTTAGTACTTTTTGTTTCTATAATTAAGAATTTCCAAAACTACGTTAATTCCAAAAGTAATTTTAATTACAAAATTCTGGAGTCCTACTCTATCCATTCGCACTTAATGAAGTTGTACCAAAATAGTACACATAAGTGCTATGCTTCCATATCTTAATTCTATATTCCAAAAGCAAACATTATTCCAAACTTTAGGTTTCCACCTCTCCGTTCACCCAAATCCAAATTGTACCAAATCTTTAGCCGTTTAGTACTTCTCCAAAGATGTCTCCATAGGTCAATC
This sequence comes from Musca vetustissima, assembly GCF_032173495.1. Taxonomy (NCBI): domain Eukaryota; kingdom Metazoa; phylum Arthropoda; class Insecta; order Diptera; family Muscidae; genus Musca; species Musca vetustissima. Next base: position 11,579 of record NW_026886528.1, on the reverse strand, counting down.
TTCAATAGTAATCTTAATTCAAAATTTCTGGTTTTCAGCTTATCCGTTCAAGCAAAATCCAAATTGTACTAAAGTTAGTACCATTTAGCACTTTTTGTACCAATAAGTACGAATTTCAGAAACTACTTCAATTCTGCACTGCAACAGTCATTTTAATTCCCAATTTCAAGACTCCAGCTCTATCTGTGAACCGAAATCCAATATGCACCAAATTTAGTACCATTAAGTACTTTTCGTACACAGAAGTATGATTTTTTAAAGATACCTTTTTTAAAGCTATCCTGTACTCCAACATTAGTCCTAATTCCGGTTTTTAAGATTCCATCTCAATACACTCAACTAATTGCAAATAGTACCAAATTTAGTACCATTTTGTACTTTTATGAGTACGAAATTTTTAAACCATTTCCATACATCAACACCAATTCCCTATCTGTATTCTATATAAAATTTCAAGAATTAACTATATATGTTCAATATATGTACAATTAGAACTGAATTTAGTACTTTTAGTACACTTATAGGTCGAATTTCCAAAAACCCTTTTGTACAGCTTTCTAGCTTTCCATTAGTGACCCACATTCCAAATTTCAGAATTCTAGCTCTACGCCTAAAACAAAGGGTGCCATATTTGGTACATTCTATTCCAAAAACCCAGCCTTATCACACACCTACACTCAAAATTCAAGCTTCTAGGTTCAGCCGTTTCGTCTGGGCGATGATCTGTCAGTCACTCACTTAACATTAAGTTTTTTTTTTATATAAATAGATAATAAAAAAGTTGGACAATGCCAACAACACTCGGTGTTCCCAAGCGGTCCGATCGATCGATCCGATCGTTTTGCTTCATATGCATAGTGAACACACACACAAACCAATAAGCAAACAATTGTTTGTAAATTTCGATTAAGCAAAATAAGAATATTCCTTTTATAATTAAAGGAAACTTAGAAAATACGTATCTTTCATTTATTTTTCAAATATAATGAAAATAAATGGCATTTTCATACGGTTTTGGAGTAGAATTTTTTGCCAAAATAATGGTGAAAATGCTAGAGTTTAATGAAAGCTCAAAGTGAAAACATTTACTACTAGTGAAGTGAAAATAAGATTAAAATATAAATAAAGTGAAATAATATTATGAATAGCTGACAAGATTTTGTTTCAAACTTAAGCAAAATAGACAGTAGAACGGTATAAGCTTGTCTTGTCACATTAATGCTGATGACTTAAAGCGGATTTACATAAAACATTTAATCAGGATTAAAATTTGAATCATTGTTTATTTTCTTAATCAGGCTGAACTTACCATGATTTATTATACAAATTGAAATCATCGTGCGGCAGGGTTTATTTTAAATCATTATCAAAATCATGATACTAATGAGATGCAACGCGGTTTTTGTACGAAAAAATACAACTTTCACATAATGTACCAAAATTTGCAACTATTTCGCATGTTGTTTGTTTTTATATTTAACGGTTGTCAAATGCAAAAATGAAAATCAAAGAAAAACAAAAATATTTATAATTTTTTTTTTTTTGTTTTTACAAAAATATTGAAATTGTTGTAATTCTTCTTTTCATTTTCAATTTGCAAATAGATATTTTTGGTGCAAATAAATAATGTTGTATGTATACTAACCAATATCAACTGATCGACATTTGGATCATGCTTAAAGTTATGTGTAAACAATTTCGGTGTATTTCTGGATTTCTTTAATCGAGTCAATTTAAAATCGTGTATGTAAATGTACTTTTACAGACATCTAAATTAGTGGGTATAAACATTCCTACTGAAACAAATGCCTTAAATAATAACAATATGACAAGTGGAAATATAAACAATGAAAATACGACCTTCATTGAGATAAGGGATAAAAGATAGAAAAAATTAAAATATTAGCAGTGAACACCAAAATAATTCTAGTGATGATGAAGAAAATTATAAAGTACAACCTAAAACATTAAAGTGAAAACTAGAAAACTCAAAGCAGCAGATAAAGCAGTTAGAAATTGCGCTGCAAAAACTTATAAACAAAAATGAAAATATAAGTGTTGATTTGCACATACCCAAAGAATGGGTAAAGGACAATAATAACCAGTGAGTGGAGTAGTATAGTCGGACGGCGCGGACCATATGATACCCTACTCAACTTCCACGAAAATATAACTCTCTGTAGTTCTATATTCTGAGCTTGGGCAATATTTCGCGATATTTGCACCCTACAGCTCTTCTAATTACTTGTCCAGATTACCTTCACCGTGAGTTGTGTTGTGATGTTCGACTTTCAATTGTTTTTGGTCCACTTCATCCCAAAATTAGTATTGCCCTTAACCATAACTGGATTCTCATGGAAAATTTCAAAGCGATCAGCGCTATATATCCCTCCTTTAGTGTGGGAATGGGTTACTAAATAATATATGAATACGTAAGCACCTTTAAATATTTAAGTGTTACTCTCACATCCGAGTACATACGACAATATAATTGGTATTAATTTAAAGGATAACCACGCCTTTTGGATATACTATTAACTTCTGGGGTCTATGTCCTTCAGGGATAAATATATACGCTATAAAATACAAATTTTGTAATTTTTCACACAAAAGTCAGGGCCCATTTGACCCACTATTAAACAGGTATGCTTATTATTTGGCCCGATCCCCTTCTCCATGTAAAAATTCGCGATGTTTAGTCCATAATTGCGCCCTCTGGAGTGACCAGAAAATCAGACAAAAATAAAGTTTTTGATCCATCATCATTAGCAGCAACGTGAAAAGTGCTACAATAGGTAAGGCCAGCGCACCATTAATTAAAACAAATAACATAAATGTGTAAAATTTTACTCTTAAAGGGAACCCCCCCCCCCTCTCTATTTTTTATTTTTAAGATTTTAAATTGATAAATGAATACCAATGCTTGTTAAGGTTTGTAATTTTGCACATATATATTTGAAGATCTAAAAAGGAAGAAAAATAATTTACAATATCTCTTGCAATAGTAGCATGTTTAGACAAATAAAAGCTTTTAGCGGATTTACCCACAAAAGTAAAATATCCAATCTAATAAATGAAAATGTAATGTTAATCAATGTATGAACTTTGGATATTTTCCAAAAAAACGAAAAAAAAAAAAAAATAATTATTGTTCCAATGCTTAAACCCATTTCCTTATTAAATTCTTTTGGAAAATTTTTTGAAATTTTTATTTTAGAAAATATTAACATACATATTTGGTCTGTTCCCGTACTGCAAGAATCCACTACTTTTTACTACGATAACGAATTTTCCTTTATGATATCGAAGAAAATAGTAAAATCTAGTAGATTCTTGCAGTACGGGAACAGACAAATTGAGGAACACAATGTATTGAAAAATGTCCAATATGGCTTCAGAAAGCATACTTGTACCATCCATGCCCTCATGGCATTCTTAGCAAAAATATACAGCGGCTTATATAAAAGAAAAGCAACCATTACTGTAAGCCTTGACTTCAGCAAAACATTTGACTTAGTCTGGCAAGAGGGTATAACGTATAAAATGGACAGAAATTATGGATTTAATCAAGAACTAACTAAAGTAGTGCAGAACTACCTTACTGATAGATATAGCCAAGTCTCAATAAATTATATCAACTCTAGAGATCATGAATTAAAATCAGGTGTACCGCAAAGATGTGTTTTAGGACCAGTATTACATAATTTGTTTCTAGCAGTTATACCAGAACCCATAATTGGTGAACTACTGTAAATTTTCGCAGATGACATAATTGTATCATATACACATCATCGAGCTAAAAAATTTGAAAAAAGATAGTCAAATATTTACAAAAACGTACAGATTATTTCAATGAATGGAGTTCAAAATTAAAACTAGAACGCCGAAGGCGGTCATTTTGACCGCTTTCCAATTTCAAGTACAAAAGCAACTGTGCATTTAATGACACTTTTATTTTAAATTTGGTGATTTTTTTTATAATAAACGTAATTCTATGAGATACAAAAAGTCACCAAATTTAAAAAAAAGTGTCATTAAATGCACAGTTGCTTTTTTACTTGAAATTGGAAAGCAGTCAAAATGACTGCCTTCGGCGTTCTAGTGTTAAATTTCGATAAATGCAGATCAATAATATTATTACTATTTTGGAACGTGGAGGATATTTAACGCCAATGAGTCTAATATCTTTATATCATAATGGTATACTATTTAACAACGAAAACAGTTTAATTTTCTATCACAGGCGATATAGAACTTTTGATTTTGAAAATACTGTTTATATAACAGAACAATAAATAAATTACATATATATATAAGTTAAAATTGCATATAAACTTTAAACAAAAATGTCTCATATTAATGAATTTCTGTACATATGTAATATGTTAAAACAGCTATTTTATTTCATTTATTCATTGCATACAAAATATAATTAATATTATTTACAAATATTCTCAAAATTATACGAGTTTGTCGAGACTATGTTCTATAGTGTACAAGGTGTGCTCTATTTTTAGCATACGTTAAGCTTTAGTTTTGCGAATATAATTCAGTTCCATTATTTGTTTTTTCTACCAGACAAATTTATGAAAAACTGGTCAATTTTTAAAAATGTTTTCCTTAAAGCTAATAAAATAATAAACTTACATACTATACATATATACTAAACTTACATACTAACTATTTACAAATATATACAAATAAGGGGAGGGGGTTATTGGGGAGTGGGAGGGTTGTATATAGGGTTTGCTCTTCAGTCGTACCTTTGGTGCCTTCTGTGATAAAACATGAGGATGTTATCGTCATACAAAAGACCGTCATCGCGTAGCTTTAATAAAGCTGCAGGTGGCAAGTGCCTCCTGGCGAGAAGGTCTATTGGAGGATATCATTAACTAGCCTATTGTCTTAAAAGCATCATATATGCATCGATGCGTTTGAATTTCACAGAAGCATTCTGTTAGAAGGCCTCATTGGGATACTATCAGTGGTTAAGTTGCGTCCCAAACCAATGGTGAACGCCAGCAGGGATCTCTCCCATATACGTATCCTTTCCATCTGGGAAGAGGATACATTGAACCATGCAGCGAACGAATGTGTTACTATCGGCCTAACTACCTTCTGATAAATTATTAATTTTACCTCGTTTGAGAGAGCTCCTCTCAAGGCGAACGCTTTCGTTACCCATGGAACCCTTTTTTGGCCTTGGACAGGATGTCCACATGGCGACTCAAATTTGTTGTCAAACTTTACACCCAGGTATTTCATCCTGTTCGAGACCGGAATAATGTTAGTTCCTACTTTTAGACTGGGTATATGTCTCCTCAGGATGGGGAGAGAGGCTTTGGATTTGCCTTTTAAGCAAACACAAACACACTTTTCAGGGTTGAGTTTAAAACCCCATTTGTCGAAATAAACAGACAAAAGGGGCCAGATAGTCGTTCAATTTACGTTCGATCGTGTTAGTTAACCCCCCCCCCCCCCCTAAGAGCCAACATTATGTCATCAGCATATAAAAGTAGCAGTCCTCCTTCAGGTGGTCCAGGAATATCGCTAATGAAAAGGTTGATCAACACAGTCCCCAGCGGAGAACCTTGCGGGACCCCTTTTAGGACCTGTCTTTGATCAGTGACCTTTTCACCGACTTTCATCCTGAAGACTCTACCTTCCAGAAAACAAGGTACCATCCTACACATCTGAGCGCCGAAACCGAATGACAGCATTTTGTATAAAATGCCTTTATGGCAAACAGAATCAAAGGCTTTGGAGAAGTCAATGCTGACATCAACTGAGCCTTGAAATCGCTTAAAATCATCAGCCACACATATGGAGAACACGGACAAGGCATGTGTTGTTGAGTGGTGTGGTTTGAAACCAAATTGGCATTGGCGCAAAATGTGGTTTTCGTCAATGAAGACATTAATTTTCTTATGTATTAGGCACTCTAATATTTTCCCAAACGGGGAGAGCAAAGAAATTGGACGATAGTTGCCGCATATTTTTGGGTCAGAATTGGGTTTTAAAATTTGTACAATCAGAGCCTTTTTCCATGATGATGGAAAATATTCAATATTGAGGCAGCGATTGTATAAAATAGTTAAAAATTGGGAAATTATCTTTCCAGCCTTTTTTACAGCTACATCCGGAATCACTCAATACCATTAGACTTACGGGAGGGTCCATTAGCGATGGCTGTTGACACCATATTTTCACTAACAAATCCATTTTACACCCACATGGATTCATTGTTAGTTACTGAGCCGTGCGTTGAAAATATGTCGGAAACTCAACGAAGGGGTTCCGATAAGCAATTCCCTCCACAGCCTCTGAAACAAGGCTGTGAAAAGAATTACCTTATTTTCAGTTTCCCTCTTAAATCTACGAATATTGATCCTATCGAAATTGAAATATAATTGCGCCTCTGCAGTTTGAGTGTTGCCAACACACACTCTTATCTCGACAGCCCTATGATCGGCTATGATGGCAACAAACCATCGTTTACGAGAGTAATACCTGGTGATATTAACAAATAGTCAATAAAAGATCCGTCTGTTCTATTAGGCCTAGTTGGCTCTAACGTTGGACATAATCCTCTACGGTTTATGACAACACCCCCCTCCGGATATTTCGCATTCAGGTCACAACCAATGATAATGTTACGTGCTGCTTGAAGGCGTTGGACATAATCCTCTACGGTTTGTGACAACACCCCCATCCGGATACTTCACATTCAGGTCACAATCAAAGATAATGTTACGTGCAGCTTGAAGGCGTTGACGAAATATATCGCCGGCCAGTTCATCCGGCTTCTCCTCAGGGTATGAGTCCATCCCAGGTCAACCCACGGCAGTTGCAGTTACAAACAAAAAAGCTTGAAAACACACAACAACGAAAACACAGACAGGAGTGGGCGGAGGTGGACCACCAGTCGCCCATCCCAGCCATGGTGACATAGATCCTTCAGCGATGTTGAAGTGACTCCCATTAATTTGCCCACACCTAAACACTTACCCTTTCATTTTGCCTCCGCCCCTTAATTTATTCACTAACACATAATAAAATTCATTTCATCCTATTACTAATAACATTTTTATTGTTTCATAAAACTTAAGCCTAACACTAACTCTATTATTATATCCTTTTCCTTTTGATTTTTGCAGTCTCTTGGCCAAAACGAACCCGGTTTTCCGGATGGGATTGTTTCAGGATTCTGGTGTACAAAACCAAACTTATCTTTAAATTTAAGTCATATAAATATATAAAAAGAAATGTTAATAAAAACAAGAACAAAAAAGACTGAATAATAAACAAAATATAGATTTTAAATTACACAGAAACCATGCCTTGTATTGGAAAAAAATTGCACCATTAGGTTACTGCTAGTCTGCCCTTTTTTGTAGACTCGCTGTCAGTGGAAACTATGCTCAACAAAAGACCTAAAGGAGCTCCCTGAAATCTTTACTCTCTGCCTGTCTCAAACACTTAACAGCCTAACCACTATTATTCACTTGGAAGAAGGATGATTTCGGTTTACAATTAGATATTTAAATTATTCTAAAATTAATAACAACAAAACATAGAACAGATAATATTTTAACCTCTTCTAGGAGCAACTTTGTTTTTAATTTTTGGTGTCGCACTGTAGCAAACAAAATAAACTGTTTCCTGGGGGCCAGAATAACACTTAACGGACTATTGGCTCCACTCGTGGAATAAAATTCCCAGGGAATTTACTTTAAAAAATCCTCGTCACTGGACAATAAATAAAATAGTTGGAGGTTACCTTTGGTCCGGAATAATCTTTACTCTGCAGTGGAATATCTTTCTACGCAATTATGCAGAGTTTGCACAAAATGGCCAGGTTTTTTTCTTCTCAATGTAGTTTGGGACCAGGTAAACCTGTATGGGACATACAATTTATTTAGTTTACATGTTCAGCTTTGACTTACTAAACATACTGACCTCCGTTTTAACAAATATACACTTATTTTTCATTAATATTTAAAATCTTTTATATTACTCAAAAATTCTTTTATATTCTTATATTACTGACGCACTACGTCGCGATTTCATATAAACAGTGACCAAAAATAGAAGGAGTTATCGTAAGTTAATGAAATTTGGCACATGTGCTTATTACTTATTAAGGAGCAAAAAATCTTTAATATTCAACCAAATTCAATGAAAATTGGCAATTTACATTTACTTAGGCCTATAAAGCAACTGACCAGAAACTGGGTAGATTGGACCAAGATTTGATATACCTCCCATACAAAGGGTCTTGAAAATCCGGATTTTGGCCTATAAAATTGTTTTTGTTAATACAAATTCCATGAAAATGTTCATGTCTTCGTATAAATTGCTTCAAATTTGGGCGAAGAAAGTAATAGGTGTTGCAATTTAGTTGTTGGTCCATGTTACAGGTACCTACTATACCAAAAGTCCCTAAAAAAGTAACTTTATGTACTATAAAATAGTTATATGAAGCTAAATTAAGTATAGTAGTTTCATTTTTGTTATTTTTATTATAATAAAATATTTGATATGCGTTAGTTATTAATAAATTACTTCTTTATCATTCACAAAATTTTCAAAACACACATCAGAGATATATATAAAATATTGTCTTCCCAAATGTACAATTTAGTATCATCCATGTTTTAATTTAGGGCTTTAACATTATGGCTGTTTAAGGATATTACAGGTCGGATTGTAATGTAAAATACTAAACAAAATCCTTATTTGACTTGGCTTTAACAAAAATTCGGGCTGCTACTAATTATTTTGTGGCATGACTTGTTTGCATCTTGTGAAAGTCGCTCAAAAGGTATTGTACTGCACTTTGCATATCCCTTGCCAAGAAATAATATTAATTTTCTGTATGAACTTTCCACAAAGGTAATTCATGTGCGACCTCTAAATTTAGATTATAAGATTATGTCTTAAATAATCTGATAAATAAGTATAATCTTCAAATTGACTGAAAATGTATTTAAAAACTATTTTTAAATCCAATTCTCCCATATCTCCGCATCGAATAACGTTTTTACCACGTAATTGCAAATTTTATGCAAAATATTGTATGATTACTATATTCTGAATCCATCGTGTCCTTCCTATTTGGCCCTCAATAACTTATTTAATTGTATACATAACATATTGGACCATTCGCTCCTAACCATTTCATGAACATGCCATATTTTTTTTATAAGGTGGTCACCAAAAAAGTTAAATAACTCTTAGGAGCGCAGGTCTCCGCAGCTAATATTTGTTATTCCTTAAATGACGCACTTTTCATCACTAAAAAATAAGAGGTAAACTTTTTTTCTGCTCCACTAATTTCAAAATTTGTTTTACAAATTTGATGAACTAAGTACTACAAGTGTGGACACTGTATACACCATATGATATCTATATACATACAAACTACAGCGAATCCTAGTTTTTAACATCCACAGCAACAAAAATGAACACTTTTATAATAACCGTTAATTTGAATATTCAAATATTTGAGCATCAGAAAAACACACCCATTTTTCGAAAATATGATAAAAAATCAGTTTAAAAATAGTTATCATATTTGAACCTTTGTAGAGACACAACTAATCGACATATCGATATAAAATTTCATATTTATTCTAATTGGAGTTTTTTCTATACCTCATCAAAAAATTTGTCCTCCGAGGTACTTGGTTTTGACCATTTTTGGCCGCGGTCGTGACACTGTGTGACATTACTCGTCCACTGGCACATTTAGAAATTGCCTCTTGCAGACGCCTAAGACTGGAATAGCATTTTGAATGGCCATTCGTATAAGGGATCACTCGTTGTCCCCTTTATTTTTGTTGTCATAATCAAGATACTTGTCCCTATCTGCTACGGTGTTGCTAATATTCGTATAGGATCATACCACCCTCGGTTTTCAGGACAACAACCTTGGAAATAACCGTTGAAAATTCAAGCAATTAAAATCCTTTAACCGTTTACGCGCCCAATCATTTCTTAGGCAATACCCTCCAGCTTTTGAATTGTAGATCCCTATTACGGTCCGCAGTTTTGCAACATGCTCAGGTTTTACAGTTTTTCGCCACATGCAGTGGGCTGAATTTAATTCATTTTGATATGTTTATTTCTTTTATCCCATATTAATGTATTTTTCTTTTTATTTTTAGGTTTTTGGGATCGCAGCAGTCGCTTCCACACTTGGAAGCATGAAAACAACAATGCACTTTATAACATGACAAGGTGCTGGCGGCATTGCAACATGGGATTAGGGGTCAAATCCCTCCTTAGCAATACACCCAGGCTCCCTTTGTGATATAAATATATATTTTTATGTGGTTATGGTGGCCTCCACAATAGGAATCAGTAAGGAAAGTAGTAAAGTCAGACTGGGTCGACTATATGATACCCTTCACCACTTTGGGTATATTCTACATATGTATCCTACCAGATGTCGGGTTTTTGTTATACATCCATATCTGAACCGATTTCAGGGAAACTTACTTCAATCGACCTAGCTATGGATCTTTTCACGAAGCTTATCAACATCAGTCTAGACTTAATTCAGTACCCTATACCGAAATTCGTGCAAATCGAAAGATATATGGGGACTTTGGTGCACCAATTATATAAAATTGGATGAAAATATATATGGGAGCTATATCTAAATCTAAACCGATTTTCACGAAACTTTGCATACATCATTCTAGACTTAATTCAGTATGCTATGCCAAAAATCGTGCAAACGAAAAGATTTGCAGGGACTTTGGTGAACCATTTACCTAAAATCGGGCGAAACTATATATCTAAATTGGAACCGATTTTCACGAAACTTGACGGACATCATTCTACGCTCAATTTAGTACGTTATACCAAATTTCGTGCAAATCGAAAGATATATAGGGACTTTGGATCAAAATTTACCCTCAAATCGGATGAAAATATATTTGGGAGCTATATCTAAATCTGAACCGATTTTTTTACAATTTGAATAGGGTTCGTCGTTGGGCCAACCAAATGAGCTGTGCCAAATTTCATCCAATTCGGATCATAAATGCGACCTGTACTTTGTTTACAATTTAACATCGACAGACGGACAGACATGCATAAATCGACTCAGAAATTGATTCTATGCATATTCTCAAATAAACTATGGGTCTATTTCGTTTCCTTTTGACTGTTACAAACATATGCAAAAAGACATAATACCCAGTATCACACCGTGGCGATGGAGCGTGTATGGAGCGCCGGCAACAATAATTTCATTGTTTGAACATAAATGTACAATTTCATCCAGATGGGTGGGGTTAAGTTGCTCCTGTGGTCGAAGGTACATGGACACAAAAATTATGTTTGAGCCATTAGGTCTAAAAATCCTAGGGCAGCAGAATTCAATGTTGCCTGTTTTTATACTAATGCGGTAAGATTTAATAGTTTTTTTTTTTAAAGGATAGCAGTACCCTCTCCAAGCCTGCCACCTTCTCTATGTATATAAAGTGTGTATCATCTAAATCTATGGCTGTTATTAAGTTTGTGCTCAGCTAAGAGCAAAATATCAGGCTGATGTTCTTTAATGAAAA